>NW_019244423.1:12883-20253 GCF_002742605.1 Olea europaea var. sylvestris | reverse complement strand
TTGGCTCGAATCCAATCAAATTAGACTAGCAATTCCCCAAAAATAAAGAAACCTGAAGTTATCGTGAAATCAAAAACCACTATTCATTAGGTCTATTGTTATCGAATTAGACTAGCAATTCGTAAAAAATGAACGAGCCCGAAGTTATCATGAAATCAAAAGCCAAAAATGAACAAACCCAAAGTATCTTGAAATAAAAAACCACTATTCGTTGGCTCGATTCCAATTGAATTGGATTGGCAATTCACCAAAAACATACAAACCCAAAGTTGTCATGAAATCAAAAACCACTTTTCCATGGCCAGATTCCAATTGAATTGCACTAGGAATTTGTAAAAAACGAACACACTCGAAATTATCATGAAATCAAAAGCCACTTTTCATTGGCTCGATTCCAATAGAATTAAACTAAGAATTCGCCAAAACGAAAAAACCAGAAGTTATCATGAAATCAAAATCCACTTTTCTTTGGTTCGATTCCAATCGAATTAGACTACCGATTCGCCAAAAACGAACAAACCTGAAGTCATCATGAAATCAAAAGCCACTTTTGATTGGCTTGATTCTAGTCGAATTAGACTAGCAATTCGACAAAAATGAACAAACCCGAAGTTATCATGAAATCAAAAGCCACATTTCATTGTCTTGATTCCAATCGAAATGGACTACCAATTCGCCAAAATGGAGCAAACCCGAAGTTATCATGAAATCAAAACCCTCTTTTCATTGGATCAGTTCCAATCGAATTAAACTAACAATTCGCAAAAATGAACAAACCCGAAGTTATCATGAGATCAAAAATCACTTTTCAGTGACTCATTTCCAATTGAATTAGACTAGAAATTCGTCCAAAAAAGAACAAACCCGAAGTTATCATGAAATCAAAATGCACTTTTCATTGGGTCGATTCCAATCGAATTAGACTAGCATTTCCCCAAAAAGGAACAAACCTGAAGTTATCTTGATATCAAAAACCACATTTCATTAGCTCGATTCCAATGGAATTAGACTAGCTATTCGCTAAAAATGAACAAAACCGAAGTTATCATGAAATCAAAAATCACTTTCCATTGGCTCGATTCCAATGGAATTAGACTAGCTATTCGCCAAAAACTAAAACGCCCAAAGTTATCATGAAATCAAAAACCACTTTTCATTGGCTCGATTCCAATCGAATTAGACTAGCAATTTGCCAAAAACTAACAAACCTAAAGTTATCCTGAAATTAGAAACCACTTTTCATTGGCTCGATTCCAATCGAATTAGACTAGCAATTCGCCAAAAATAAACAAGCCCGAAGTTATCATTAAATCAAAATCACTTTTCACTAGCTCGATTCCTATCGAATTAGACTAGCAATTCGTCAAAAATGAACAAATTCGAAGTTGTCAAGAAATCAAAAAACCACTTTTCATTGGCTCGAATCCAATCAAATTAGACTAGCAATTCCCCAAAAATGAACAAACTCGAAGTTATCATGAAATCAAAAATCACTATTCATTAACTCGATTGCAATCGTATTAGACTAGCAAAACGCAAAATTGAACGAGCCCGAAGTTATCATGAAATCGAAAGCCACTTTTCATTGGGTCGATTTCAATCAAATTAGACTAGCAATTCGCCAAAAACGAACAAACCCAAAGTTATCATGAGATCAAAAATCACTTTTCATTGGCTCAATTCCAATTGAATTAGACTAGCAATTTGCCAAAAGAAGAACAAACCTGAAGTTATCATGAAATCAAAAATCACTTTCCATTCGCTCGATACCAATCGAATTAAACTAGCAATTCGGCAAAAACGAAGAAATCCGAAGCTATCATGAAATCAAAAACCACTTTTCCTTAGCTCGATTCCAAAGAATTTGACTAGCAATTCACCAAAAAGGAGCAAACCTGAAGTTATCATGAAATCAAAACCCTCTTTTCATTGGGTCGATTCCAATCGAATTAGACTACAAATTCGCAAAAAACGAACAAACCCGAAGTTATCATGAGATCAAAAATCACTTTTCATTGGCTCGATTCCAACTGAATTAGACTAACAATTCACCAAAAAAAGAACAAACACAAAGTTATCACGAAATCAAAACCCACTTTTCATTGGGACGATTCCGATCGAATTAGACTAGCAATTCACCAAAAACGAAGAAACCCGAAGTTATCATGATATCAACAACCACTTTTCATTGGGTCAATTCGAATCGAATTAGACTAGCAGTGCGCCAAAAGGAACAAACCCGAAGTTATCATGAAATCAAAAATCACCTTCCATTGGCTCGATTCGAATCGAATTAGACTAATAATTCGCCAAACTGAAAAAATCAGAAGTTATCATGAAATCAAAACCCAATTTTCTTTTGCTCGATTCCAATTGAATTAGACTAGCAATTCGCCAAAAACTAACAAACCCATAGTTATCATGAAATCAGAAACCACTTTTCATTGGCTCGATTCCAATCGAATTAGACTAGCAATTCGCCAAAAATGAACACGCTTGAAGTTATCATGAAATCAAAACCACTTTTCGTTAGCTCGATTCCTATCGAATTAGACTCGCAATTCGTCAAAAATGAACAAATTCGAAGTTATCAAGAAATCAAAAACCACTTTTCATTTGCTCGAATCCAATCAAATTAGACTAGCAATTCCCCAAAAATGAACAAACCCTAAGTTATCATGAAATCAAAAACCACTATTCGTTAGCTCGATTGCAATCGAATTAGACTAGCAATTCGTAAAAAAGGGAACAAGCTCGAAGTTATCATGATATCAAAAGCCACGTTTCATCGGCTCGATTCCAATCGAATTAGACTAGCAATTCCCTAAAAATGAACAAACCTAAAGTTATCTTGAAATGAAAAACACTATTCATTGGCTCAATTCCAATTGAATTAGATTAGCAATTCGCCAAAAACGAACAAGCCCGAAGTTATCATGAAATCAAAAACCACTTTTCCATGGCTAGATTCCAATCAATTTACACTAGCAATTCGCAAAAAATGAATACACCCGAAGTTATCATGAAATAAAAAGCCACTTTTCATTGGCTCGATTCCAATCGAATTAGACCAAGAATTCGCCAAAATGAAAAAATCAAAAGTTATCATGAAATCAAAACCCACTTTTCTTTGGCTCGATTCCAATCGAATTAGACTAGTGATTCTCCAAAAACAAACAAACCTAAAGTTATCATGAAATCAAAAACCACTTTTCATTAGCTCGATTCCAATCAAATTAGACTAGCAATTCGACAAAAACGAACAAACCCGAAGTTATCATGAAATCAAAAGCCACTTTTCATTGGCTCGATTCCAATCGAAGTAGACTAGCAATTCGCCAAAAGAGAGCGAAGTTATCATGAAATCAAACCCCACTATTCATTGGGGCGATTCCAATCGAATTAGACTAGCTGTGCACCAAAAAGAACAAACCTGAAGTTATCCTGAAATCAAAAACCACTTTCCATTGGCTCGATTCCAATTGAATTAGCTACAAATTCGCCAAAATGAAAAAACCAGAACTTAACATGAAATCAAAATGCACTTTTCTTTTGTTCGATTACAATCGAACTAGACTAGCGATTCGCCAAAAATGAACAAACCTGAAGTTATCATGAAATCAAAAGCCACTTTTCATTGGCTCGATTCCAATTGAATTAGACTAGCAATTCGCCAAAAAAGAGCGAACCCGAAGTTATCATGAAAACAAACCCCAATTTTCATTGGGGCGATTCCAATCGAATTAGACTAGCTGTGCGCCAAAAAGAACAAACCCAAAGTTATCCTGAAATCCAAAATACTTTCCATTGGCTCGATTCCAATCGGATTAGACTAAGAATTCGCCAAAATAAAAAAATCAGAAGTTATCATGAAATCAAAACCCACTTTCCTTTTGTTCGATTCCAATCGAACTAGACTAGCGATTTTCCGTTCACAAAACCATTGATGGAACCATGTCTGGGACTCAAAATGGAGCAACTTTCATGTTCGGGTCGAAGGCCGAATCAACTTGGATCAATTTGTTATCAAACGACGAAATCGAAGGCTGAAAATAAGCCTGTGCAACTGCACAGTAAAAACACCATGCGGCCGCACAGTGACATACCGAAAATCAAAACACCATTTCTTGTTCAACCATGCGACCGCATGGAAATACACCATGAGGCCGCATAGGCAATAAATTTGGCGATTTTTCCAATTTTGGCAATTTTCCATATTTTGTTAGATTTTTATTCTTTTCCATATTTTGGAGATTATCCTCGACTTTTGCACGATTTTTACCTAGTTTTTAGCTTTAGTATAAATAGGAGTTTCCATTCAATTGTTAAAAAAACCTTTGACATTATTGATATTGAATTAAAGTGAGGCGTATTGTCTTCTCTTCATCGTTCTTCATTGAACAATTTCGAACTTATCAGGTGTTAACTTGTGGCGTTCAAAAACCCAGATTTAATTCTTGGATTGCGTGATCAAGGGGTCTTTCAAGCATCGTTCTTGTTGAGTTTTTTGGTTCGGCTTTCTTTTGGGTTAATCCTAAATTTTGGATTAATTTGGCTTTCTTGGGTTCGTCAATCTCGTTGTGGGTTTCGTAGTCAACGTTGCTACGGGGTTCGCATCACTTAGACTAGCAATTCGACAAAAAGTAGCAAACCGAAGTTATCATGAAATCAAAACCCTCTTTTCACTGGGTCGATTCCAATCAAATTCAACTAGTAATTCGCCAAAAATGAACAAACCCGAAGTTATCATGAGATCAAAAATAACTTTTCATTGGCTCGATTCCAATTGAATTAGACCAGCAATTCGCCAAAAAAATAACAAACCCAAAGTTATCATGAAATCAAAACCCACTTTTCATTGGGTCGATTCCAATCTAATTAGACTAGTAGTGCGCTAAAAAGAACAAACCCGAAGTTATCATGAAATAAAAAACCACGTTCCATTAGCTTAATTCCAATCGAATTAGACTAAGAATTCGCCAAAACTAAAAAACTAGAAGTTATCGAGAAATCAAAACCCACTTTTCTTTGGTTCAATTCCAATCAAATTAGACTATCGATTCGCCAAAAATGAACAAACCTGAAGTTATCATGAAATCAAAAACCACATTTCATTGGCTCAATTCCAATCGAATTAGACTAGCAATTCTATAAGACTGAACAAACTCGAAGTTATCATGAAATCAAAAGCCACTTTTCATTGGCTCGATTCCAATCGAATTAGACTAGCAATTCGCCAAAAAAGAGCGAACCCGAAGTTATCGTGAAATGAAAACCCACTTTTCATTGGGTCGATTCCAATCGAATTAGACTAGCAGTGCGCAAAAAGAACAAACTCGAAGTTATCGTGAAATCAAAAACCACTTTTCATTGGCTCGATTCCAATCGAATTAGACTAGCAATTCGTAAAAAACTAACAAATCTGAAGTTATCATGAAATCAAAAACCACTTTTCATTGGCTCGATTCCAAAGATTTAGGCTAGCAATTCGACTAAAAAGGAGCAAACCCGAAGTTATCATGAAATCAAAACCCTCTTTTCATTGGGTCGATTCCAATCGAATTAGACTAGCAATTCGCCAAAAATGAACAAAACCGAAGTTATCATGAGATCAAAATCACTTTTCATTAGCTCGATTCCAATTGAATTAGACTAGCAATTCGCCAAAAAAAGAACAAACCCGAAGTGATCATGAAATCCAAACCCATTTTTCATTGGGTCGATTCCAATCGAATTAGACTAGCAATTCGTTAAAAATGAACAAACCCGAAGTTATCATGATATCAAAAACCACTTTTCATTGGCTCGATTCCCATGGAATTAGACTAGATATTCGCTAAAAACGAACGAACCCGAAGTTATCATGAAATCAAAAACAACTTTTCATTCGGTCGATTCCAATGGAATTAGACTAGCTATTCGCCAAAAACTAACAAGCCCAAAGTTATCATGAAATCAAAAATCACTTTTCATTAGCTCGATTTCAATCGAATTAAACTAGCAATTCGCCAAAAACTAACAAACCCATAGTCATCATGAAATCAGAAACCACTTTTCATTGGCTCCATTCCAATCGAATTAGACTTGCAATTCGCCAAAAATGAAGAAGCCCGAAGTTATCATGAAATCAAAACCACTTTTCGTTGGCTCGATTCCTATCGAATTAGACTAGTAATTCGTCAAAAACGAACAAATTCGATGTTATCAAGAAATCAAAAACTACGTTTCACTGGCTCGAATCCAGTCAAATTAGACTAGCAATTCCCCAAAAATGAACAAATCCAAAGTTATCATGAAATCAAAAACAACTATTCATTAGCTCGATTGCAATCAAATTAGGCTAGGAATTCACAAAAAAATGAACCAGCTCGAAGTTATCATGAAATCTAAAGCCGCTTTTCATTGGGTCGATTCCAATCAAATTAGACCAGCAGTTTACCAAAAACGAACAAACCCAAAGTTATCATGAGATCAAAAATCACTTTTCATTAGCTCGATTCCAAATGAATTAGACTCACAATTCGCCAAAAAAAGAACAAACCCGAAGTTATCATGAAATCAAAATCCACTTTTCATTGGGTCGATTCCAATCGAATCAGACTAGTAGTGCGCCAAAAAGAACAAACCCAAAGTTATCATGAAATCAAAAACCACTTTCCATTGGCTCAATTCCAATGGAATTAGACTAGCTATTCGCTAAAAAAAATAAACCCGAAGTTATCATGAAATCAAAAACCACTTTCCATTGGCTCGATTCTAATGGAATTAGACTAGCTATTCGCCAAAAACTAACAAGCCCAAAGTTATCGTGAAATCAAAAACCACTTTTTATTGGCTCGATTCCAATCTAATTAGACTACTAATTCACCGAAAACTAACAAACCCATAGTTATCATGAAATCAAAAACCACTTTTCATTGGCTCAATTCCAAGCGAATTAGACTAGCAATTCGCCAAAAATGAACAAGCCCGAAGTTAACATTGTAAGTGTTATGCTCTAGATTCAATTGATTTAGGTTGTAACGCTTTTAATATATTTAATGCATTTGATTTTGACGAGATCTATTATTTATTTAAATTAATTTTGTAATAAATAATATTAAATAATAGAATCCGAAGATCCAAATTTTAGGTAATCTGTTAATCACAAGGAGTTGTGATTGTGAGATACAAATTACATATAATTGGATCTTGAAAAAACCATGGTCGTAAGTAATAATGAGATACGGATATCGTTAATACAGTTAGACCGTCACGTGTGGCATTTCTTACTTGTGAAGTAAGTAGCGATCTCACGAGCTAAAGTGTGGTGACACTTAAATGAACACGTGGATGTTTTGTTATAGAACAAAACATTGGAGACCCGCTAA
>NW_019244423.1:6027-11927 GCF_002742605.1 Olea europaea var. sylvestris | reverse complement strand
TATTCCCGAATTAATTAATTGGATTAATTAATTCACGAACCAGGTTTAATTAATTGGATTAATTAAATATTGGACCGGACCGGGCTAGGTCCGTTTGGGTTTATATATATACATAGCTAGGGTTTGAGGTCCATAAGGTTTTCATTATTCTTGTTGGTTCAAGAGAAAAATCCTAGCAGTTGCAGTCTATTCTCTGTGTGGATTTCATTGGAGGCTAGAGAATTGGACAGCTGTGGGAGGCAGATTCAAGCTGCTGGAAAGGAATAACGCGAAGGAGTTTGCAAATTACAAGAAAAGGTATATTTCTTATCACAGTTTTTATCTAAATACAAAGCTGAATCCTGAATGGGAATTGAAGAATGTTAAATTCGGCTGTGCATGTTTAAGTAAATTCCCAACAGTGGTATCAGAGCCAACTTTGTATTTGTTAGGAACTGTTTAACGTGTTGATTAAATTAAATGTTAGTTTAATCACGTTCATTCCTAAATCTAGTAAATATAGTTTTAATTTTTTTTGTCTTTCTGGATCTGTTCTTGAAAAACAAAAAAAATATTTTTTTTTGGGTCGAGAGGTGGGCGCTGCTCCTGCCGGAATTAAAAATGGGGTCAATTTGCAATTTTAAAATCAGGGACCTATTCTGTAAATTTTGATTTTGGAAGGGTCTGCTGTTAATTTCCAATTTGGGTAAAATTTGTAAAATTTCAAAAAGGTTTTGATTTTGAATTTTGAATTGTTTTAAAAATGAGTTTTAAATTGGGTTTGACCCATACCCTAATTTTGACCCAGAATTAAAAATTTATTTAAAAATTTGACGACTTTTAATATTTTTGTTAAAATTAGATTTTAACTTAAATATTTAGTTTGACCCTTAATTGAATTTTATTTTGTTTGGGAATTTTGTCCTAAATTAAAATATTGATTCAATTTTATTAGAGTTGGACTCTAATATTACATTAATTAAAATTTGTTTTGAATTAGCACCACTTCCCTATGCAAATTAGTACTTAGAGTATGACTCTAATTTAATAATTAATTAAAATTCGATTTTGATTAAATTACTTCGCCCAATAGTTATGGAGTTAGAGTTGGACTCTAATTCGAGATTTAGTTAAAATTTGATTTTAATTAAATAGGCCCATCAATTAAATTAATTAATTAATATGATTAATTAATTGTTTAATTATCTCGATCCCAAAATTTTGATTTAATTTTGACGACTATAATTGCTAGATTTATGAGACATTGCATATAATATTAGATATTATACATAGGAAATATTTATGTGATGAATGTTTGTGGATGATTATGGACTCGACCATATGGATTTGTTGAATGGTTGATTTATTTCTTATTGTTGTTGTGGGCCTGCGAGCTGCTTATTAAATATTGGATCTGCAAGTCCGTTATTATTGTTATTATTATGGGCCTGCGAGTTCGATTTCTTTTGGGCCTCCGTGCCAACTAGTATAGGATACATGTTGAAAGTTCGGCTAATTGGAGGCACAAGAAGAGGTGGACACCATGGAGATGGTGTATTGGTATTGGTCCAATAATGTACCCCCTTAGGAATTGACCAACTAGTTTTCCTTATGGCTCAGGAAAACTAGATAGAACAAGTCCATAATCATCCATACTATTACTTATATATATATATATGTATTTATTCGCATAGTAGATGTATGTTTAAATATATGTATATATATATATAATTACTTGATGAGACCATTGCACATTAAATCCCTCGTTAAAAATATTAAGTTAGTATTATTTGCCTTCAATCATTATAGCGAAAAATAAGAATCCTAAATCGACCTTAGCTTGTTGAGTACACTCAAGGCGGGTCTATTAGGGATATGTTTGATACTATGAAATATTTGATATTTCTGAATGATGGGTTTGACTTAACTAAAATTTATTTTTTGTTGAGTACACTCAAGAGATAAGTTTTAGAGGCATGTTAAGCTAACACATAAGATGTGTGAAGACAAAAGAGTTGTCAGCTTAATGATCTGGGAGTTGTATAGAGATACAATTGATAATAATATCTACCCAAATGTTTTATTGGGATTTGTTGAGTACACTCAAGATCTCGATACAACAAATGGGATCCCAACCCACCGTGAATCAAGAGTGGATTCAAATAATTTATGTATGAGGGTCATGAATTTATTTTAAACAGTGGGAGCATGCTTAATTAAAGTCCATATTGAAGTTATGCACATGCATTATAATATATATTAATTCTGTGTTTTTTCGTCATTTACAATTTTTGAATCATGAGTAATCATATGAATTTGAGAGGCATATTGGATGCCAACAAACTGACCGGACCAAATTTTCTCGATTGGCACCGCAATTTGAGAATCATTCTCAAGCATGAGAAAATTGGATATGTCCTTGAGCAGTCCTTTCCAGTGGTGCCTACTGAAAATTTCGCTCAGGAAGAGGTGGCTACTTACAACAAACACAGTGATGATGATAACACTGCAACATGTGTGATGCTTGCAGCTATGTCTCCTGAGTTGCAGAAGCAACATGAGGGTATGGATGCTTACACTATGATTTTTCATCTCAAGGAGTTGTATGATAAACAATCTTGTGTGGAGAGGTATGAGACCTCTAAACAACTATACCGGTGCAAAATGGCAGAGGGATCATCAGTCAGTGCTCACGTGCTGAAGATGATTGGTCTTATTGAAAAACTGAGTTCACTGGATTTTATTATGGATCATGAACTAAGTATTGACTTGGTTCTACAATCTTTGACAGATAGTTATTCGCAGTTCATTATGAATTTTAACATGAATAAGATCAAATGGACACTCCCTGAGTTGCTTAATATGCTTAAAACTGTGGAGTCAAGGCTAGCACTGGGCATGTCTTAGCTATTCATTCCTCCAAGGGAACTAAGAGGAAAATCAAAGGAAGTTTTAAGAAAACATCCAAAAAGGCTAAGGGAAATAACAAAGCAGTCAAAGCAGGTAAGGACAATACCAAATCTGATGACCCATGTTGTCACTGTGGAGTGAAAGGTCATTGGAAGAGGAACTGCAAGGCTTACCTCGCAAGCTTAAAGGGAAAGAAGTCTCTGAAGCTTCTACTTCAGGTACTTTTGTTATCGAGGTTAATATGTCTACTTCATTAGCTTCTTGGATATTAGATACGGGATGTGGATCTCATATTTGTATAAATATGCAGGGACTAAAGAGAAGTAGAGCACTGCAGAAAAGAGAAGTTGACCTGCGCATGGGAAATGGAGCAAGAGTTGCTGCATTAGCTGTAGGGACATACTTCTTGCCACTGCCTTCAGGCTTAGTATTAGAATTAGAAAATTGCTATTTTGTTCCCGCCATTACTAAAAACATTATTTCTATTTCATGTTTAGACATGAGTGGTTTTTCAATTATGTTAAGAATAATCGTTGTTCGTTTTATAAAGATGAGATCTTTTATGGTTGTGGTGTGTTGTAGAATGGAATTTATATTCTTGATACTGAGTCGTCTATTATGAATATAGAAAATAAAAGGCATAAAAGTGATAATCTAAATAATACATACCTTTGGCATTGCAGATTGGGTCATATTAATGACAAACGCATTTCCAAGTTACATAAAGATGGATACTTAGGGTCAACTGATTTTGAATCATTTGACAGATGCGAGTCGTGCCTGTTAGGCAAAATGACCAAGTTTCCTTTTAATATACTCACGCTGAGATCAGATCGAGGTGGAGAATATTTAAAGGGAGAATTTTTAGATTATCTTAAAGAGAACGGGATTCTCTTGCAGTGGACTCCGCCATATACTCTGCAACATAATGGTGTATCTAAACGGAGGAATCGCACTTTGTTAGACATGGTGCGATCTATGATGAGCCAAGCAAATATCCCAAAATCATTTTGGGGTCATGCACTAATTGCTGCGTGCTATACACTTAATCGTGTCCCATCTAAATCGGTCGACAAAACTCCATACGAGCTATGGAGAGGAAAAAGACCAAACTTATCTCATATGAAAGTTTGGGGCTGTGACGCTTATGTAAAGCGAAATGAATCAGATAAGCTTGAGGCTAAATCTGACAAATGTGTATTTGTGGGATATCCAAAAGAGACAATTGGATATCAATTCTATAATCCCATTGAGAAGAAAGTGTTCATCTCAAGGCATGCCATATTCCTAGAGAAAGAGTTTATTCTAGGAGAGGGTAGTGGGAGCAAACTAGAATTTGAAGAAGTTCAAGAATCCACAAACACTATTGACCAATTAGATGAACTTGAGTCTGATCCTACACCTGTTGATGGACATACTCTTGATCAGGATGTAGAGAACCCTGAGGATACTCCAGCTCAGCGTAAATCAAGTAGGATCATTCGACCTCCCAAAAGGTACGAATTCACGATTACTAATCAAGTATTATTAATCGAGGATGATGAACCTACAAATTACGCAGAAGCAAAGTCAAGTGTTGATTTGAAGAGATGGCAATATGCCATGGAATCCGAAATGGACTCAATGTATGAGAACAAGGTTTGGACCTTGGTCGACCTTCCAGGTGGGATAAAATCGATAGGTTGTAAAGGGGTTTACAAGAAAAATGTCGATATGGATGGAAACGTCCACACATACAAAGCAAGGCTAGTAGCGAAGGGTTACACACAAAGACAAGGTATTGACTTTGATGAAACTTTTTCGCCTGTAGCCATGCTGAAGTCCATTCGGATTTTGCTTGCAATAGCTGCATACCATGATTATGAGATATGGAAAATGGATGTCAAAACTGCTTTCCTTAATGGAAACCTGCAAGAGGAGGTATACATGACACAGCCTGAAGGTTTTGAATCCAAAGGAGCCAACAAAGTATGCAAGCTAAATCAATCCATTTATGGATTAAAGCAAGCCTCTAGGAGCTGGAATCTTCGTTTTGATGAAACAATCAAGATTTTATCAAAAATGAAGATAAACTGTGTGTTTATAAGAAAACAAGTGGGAGCACAGTCGTATTTCTGATATTATATGTCGATGACATATTATTAATGGGAAACGACATCCCAATACTTCAATCGGTAAAATTATGGTTGTCAAAGAATTTCTCCATGAAAAATATGGGAGAAGCAGCGTATTTCTTGGGAATCAAGATCTATAGAGATAGATCTAAAAGATTACTAGGCTTATCCCAATCTTCGTACATAGATAAAATCTTGAGAAGATTCAATATGGAAGAGTCTAAAAGAGGATTATGTCCCATGTCACATGGGATTTACCTCTCAAGAGATGTGTCCTAAAACATATGATGAAAGGAGTCGCATGGACAAGATTCCTTATGCTTCGGCGATAGGATCTATCATGTATGCGATGCTATGTACAAGACCAGATATTTCGTATGCTCTAAGTGTTACGAGCAGGTTTCAAGCAAACCCTGGTGAGAAACACTGGATAGCGGTTAAGAACATTCTTAAGTACTTGAAAAGACCTAAAGATGTGTTCTTGATCTATGGAGGAAATGAACTGAAAATTCAGGGGTATACTGATGCTAGTTTTCAAACTAATAAAGATGATAGCAAGTCTCAATCAGGATATATGTTTACTCTCAACAATGGAGCGGTTAGTTGGAAAAGTTCCAAACAGAAAACAACCGCTGATTCAACAACAGAAGCCGAGTACATAGCTGCTTTTGAAGCAGCAAAGGAAGCTGTGTGGATCAAGAAGTTCATTAATGAACTTGGAGTCGTTCCTAGCATTGTTGATCCCATACCTTTGTATTGTGATAACAATGGAGCTATCACGCAAGCGAAGGAACCGAGGTCTCTTCAACGATCTAAACATGTGCTAAGGCGATATCATCTCATCAGGGAGATTATACAAAGGAATGACGTAATGATAGAGCGAGTTCCCACAGATGA
>NW_019244423.1:0-3327 GCF_002742605.1 Olea europaea var. sylvestris | reverse complement strand
ATCATGAAATCGAAAGCCACTTTTCATTGGGTCGATTCAAATCAAATTAGACTACCAATTTGCCAAAAATGAACAAACTCAATGTTATCATGAGATCAAAATTTTTTTTTCATTGGCTCGATTCCAATTGAATTAGACTAGCAATTCGCGAAAAAAAGAACAAACCTGAAGTAATCATGAAATCAAAAACCACTTTCCAGTGGCTCGATTCCAATCGAATTTAACTAGCAATTCGCCAAAAACTAACAAATCCGAAGCTATCATGAAATCAAAAACCACTTTTCCTTAGCTCGATTCCAAAGAATTAGACTAGCAATTCCCCAAAAAGGAGCAAACCCGAAGTTATCATGAAATCAAAACCCTCTTTTCATTGGGTCGATTCCAATCGAATTAGACTACCAATTCGCTAAAAACGAGATTCCAATCGAATTAGACTACCAATTCGCCAAAAATGAACAAACCCAAAGTTATCATAAGATCAAAAATCACTTTTCATTGGCTTGATTCCAATTGAATTAGACTAGCAATTCGCCAAAAAAAGAACAAACCCGAAGTTATCATGAAATCAAGACCCATTTTTCATTGGGTCGATTCCAATCAAATTAGACAAGCAATTCGCCAAAAACGAACAAACCCAAATTTATCATGATATCAAAAACCACTTTTCATTTGGTCGATTCCAATCAAATTAGACTAGCAGTACTCCAAAAAGAACAAACTCGAAGTTATCATGAAATCAAAAACTACTTTCCATTGGCTCGATTCCAATCAAATTAGACTAAGAATTCGCCAAACCGAAAAAACCAGAAGTTATCATGAAATCAAAACCCACTTTTCTTTTGTTCGATTCCAATCGAATTAGACCAGCAATTCGCCAAAAACTAACAAACCCATAGTTATCATGAAATCAGAAACCATTTTTCATTGGCTCGATTCCAATCGAATTAGACTAGCAATTCGCTAAAACAATAACAAATCCGAAATTATCATGAAATCAAAACCCACTTTTCATTGGGTCGATTCCAATCGAATTAGACTAGCAATTCGTCAAAAACGAACAAACCTGAAGTTATCATTATATCAAAAAACAACTTTTCATTGGCTCGATTCTAATGGAATTAGACTAGCTATTCGCTAAAAACGAACAAACCCGAAGTTATCATGAAATCAAAAACCACTTTCCATTGGCTCGATTCTAATGGAATTAGTCTAGCTATTCGCCAAAAACTAACAACCCCAAAGTTATCATGAAATCAAAAACCACTTTTCATTGGCTCGATTTCAATCGAATTAGACTACCAATTCGCCAAAAACTAACAAACCCTTAGTTATCATGAAATCAGAAACCACTTTTCATTGGCTCGATTCCAATAGGATTAGACTAGCAATTCGCAAAAAACGAACAAGCCCGAAGTTATCATGAAATCAAAATCACCTTTCATTAGCTCGATTCCTATCGAATTAGACTAGCAATTCGTCAAAAACGAACAAATTCGAAGTTATCAAGAAATCAAAAACCACTTTTCATTGGCTCGAATCCAATCAAATTAGACTAGCAATTCCCCAAAAATGAACAAACCCTGAAGTTATCATGAAATCAAAAACCACTATTCATTAGCTCAATTGCAATCGAATTAGACCAGCAATTCGCAAAAAATGAACAAGCCCGAAGTTATCATGAAATCAAAAGCCACTTTTCATTGACTCGATTCCAATCGAATTAGACTAGCAAGTCCCCAAAAATGAACAAACCCGAAGTTATCTTGAAATGAAAAACCACTATTCATTGGCTCGAATCCAATCGAATTGGACTAGCAATTCGCCAAAAGCGAACAAACCCAAAGTTATCATGAAATCAAAAAGCACTTTTCCATGGACAGATTCCAATCGAATTACACTAGCAATTCACAAAAAATGAACACACTCGAAGTTATCATGAAATCAAAAGCCACTTTTATTGGCTCGATTCCAATAGAATTTAACTAAGAATTCGCCAAAACGAAAAAACCAGAAGTTATCATGAAATCAAAACCCACTTTTCTTTGGTTCGATTCCAATCGAATTAGACTACCGATTTGGCAAAAATGAACAAACCTGAAGTTATCATGAAATCAAAAACCACTTTTGACTGGCTCGATTCTAATTGAATTAGACTAGCAATTCGATAAAAACGAACAAACCCGAAGTTATCATGAAATCAAAAGCGACATTTCATTGTCTCGATTCCAATCGAATTAAACTAGCAATTAGCCAAAAGGAGCAAACCCGAAGTTATCATGAAATTAAAACCCTCTTTTCATTGGGTCGATTCCAATGGAATTAGACTAGCAATTCGATAAAAACGAACAAACCCGAAGTTATCATGAGATCAAAATTCACTTTTCATTGACTCGTTTCCAATTGAATTAGACTAGCAATTCGCTCAAAAAAGAACAAACCCTAAGTTATCATGAAATCAAAACGTACATTTCATTGGGTCGATTCCAATGGAATTAGACTAGCAATTCGCCAAAAATGAACAAACCCGAAGTTATCTTGATATCAAAAATCACTTTTCATTGGCTCGATTCCAATGGAATTAGACTATTAATTCACTAAAAAAAACAAATCCGAAGCTATCATGAAATCAAAAATCACTTTCCATTGGCTCGATTCCAATGGAATTGGACTGTCTATTTGCCAAAAACGAACAGACCTTAAGTTAACATGAAATCGAAAACCACTTTTCATTCGCTCGATTCCAATGGAATTAGACTAGCTATTCGCTAAAAACTAACAAGCCCAAAGTTATCATGAAATCAAAAACCACTTTTCATTAGATCGATTCCAATCGAATTAGACTAGCAATTCGCCAAAATGAACAAATTCGAAGTTATCAAGAAATCAAAAACCGCATTTCATTGGCTCGAATCCAGTCAAATTAGACTAGCAATTCTCTAAAAATGAACAAACCCAAAGTTATAATGAAATCAAAAACAACTATTCATTAGCGCGATTGCAATCGAATTAGACTAGCAATTCGTAAAAAATGAACAAGCCCGAAGTTATCATGAAATCAAAAGCCACTTTTCATTGGGTCGATTCCAATCGAATTAGACCAGCAGTTCGCCAAAAATGAACAAACCCAAAGTTATCATGAGATCAAAAATCACTTTTCATTGGCTCGATTCCAGTTGACTAAGACTAGCAATTCGCCAAAAAAAGAACAAACCCGAAGTTATCATGAAATCAAAACCCACTTTTCATTGTGTCGATTCCAATCGAATTAGACTAGCAGTGCGCCAAAAAGAACAAACCCCGAAGTTATCATGAAATCAAAAACCACTT
>NW_019244422.1:543179-555360 GCF_002742605.1 Olea europaea var. sylvestris | reverse complement strand
TGTGTATCCTTTTAGACACTTCATGTGATATTGTGCTGAAACATTTTGTTTTATCCTTAGGTGCCCCCTGATTTTTACATTCCTGATTTTGATGAAGATGAACTGAATCCTGATGAACGTGTAGATCGTAAGTAAAAGCTGTATAGCTACACGATTACACTTGGTCGAGGCCTATTTTTTTCTTCTTGTGGTTTTATTATACGCTTCCAGCATGTGCTAAGTTTGCTACCTTTATCCTTAATTTAAATGCCATCTCAGGACACGCGAAAGACAAGCAAATCCAGCGTGATGATGAATATTACGCAGGTGACAACGATAACGACCATATTATGGATGATGCATGATGTGTAAAGTTGGTGATGACAAAATTCCAATTTTTGAGATTTGTAGGTCTCAGCTTTTAGTGTGAATATGTGAAGAAAATAGACATGATTAGCTTTCATTTGTAATGCTTTTTGCCTTCTATAAGAAATAGAAAAAATATGGGCAAGAAACTTCCATTCAGCTGTTTAACTTTGGTTCTTTTTCTTTCTGTAATTTCAATGACTTGGCAGGATAATTATGTAGTTGAGTTATAATGGACGATTTGTACCTTGTAGAATGGTTTTTGGATGTATTAATTTCCAACTCATATGCAATTTATGTAGATTTTTTGAGAATAAATTTGTGAAAAAATATTTTTTTCTTTTGAGAATGTGTGGTTAAAAAGTATGAAAAAATTATGGGTTTACATGTTAAATTATTTTATTTGAAATTTGTGTGGTAGAAAATGAGTTATGGAGAAAATGAGTTTTTAGAGAGAATGTGCCAAATTAATCTTTTTAAGCCTTTTGCATATAACCTTGATAAGGATATTGCCATTTGTACACTGTTCTTTCCACCCAAGTTCGGCATTGCCTTTGTTGTCAAAAAATTGTGGGCAAGAAAGCTTTTTTTGTCTTTTTGGCGACTAACAATTTGCAAAGTGATAAACTGTCAAATTAAAGTGTACATCAAAGCATAATTTTCTTGATAAACACAAAGGACTTGTTTGTAAACTGAATAGGATTGGTGAATAGAAATCTTTGTTATTCATTAGCCTCTTCGACTTGAGCTTCACTTGCACCCGAATTAATTAAATTGGGGTTATATTTATTCTATGCCCAATGTTAATCAAGGAATTGGGGATTGTGGGGTGTTTGGATTTGGAGCTACGGTTGGGATAAATAAGGCTTTCATTGATTCTTGACTTTTACTGTGTGTCCAAATAGTGAAGAGTAAGGAGTTGAAATTTTTGAAAGAAAATGAAAAGCTTAAGATTTAATGCAATTTTTTATGGACAAAATGGAGCTTGAAAAATATTGCATATTGGGACAAAAGATATTGTCCAAAGATAGGTTTTTTTAGCCCCTGTCTGGTCGTGATTTTTCAATGGATTTTCAACCATTTTCTTATCGTTGATTCCAATTGCGGGTCCCACCAAAAAAAGAGTCAAGTCAAAAATTACGGCCACAACGGTGCATATTGTGACAAAAGGTATTGTCCAAAGATAGGTTTTTTTAGCCCCTGTCTGGCCGTGATTTTTCAATGGATTTTCAACCATTTTCTTACCGTTGATTCCAACCGCGGGTCCCACCAAAAAAAGAGTCAAGTCAAAAATTACGGCCACAACGGTCGGAAAATCCATTTTTTTCAGTCAATAATCTACACCAGACAAGGTCTTAGTGTCAAAAATGTGTCGGAAGAGTTTGATATTAAAAAAAATTGTGGACCCCCCTTGTGAGTGGGTCGGTATACCGAGGTGTCAAACCCGGTGTACAACTAACAAGATCTATAAAATAGTGAATCGAAGTGCATAGTTGATCGCACTCAGCATTAGGGATAGAACAGAATATGAAAAAATCTCATGACTTAATCGGATTCTTAATGAATGTTTGTTTAAATATTAAATTGTATTAAAAAAAACTTTAAAATTTAATAAATAGGGAATTGCTTGCCATTCTTACTCATGATGATTTCCCTCCATCTTTGATTTCGCTAAAAATCAAATTTTTAGTAAATTCTGATAAAAATTATGAAATATATTGTTGAAATGTAGATAAAAATTGCGAGTCTTATGAAATATATGATTAAAAATAAATTTTAGAAAATAGGAACCAAATAAGAGCTCGTGAGTGAAGCTTTTTTTTTTTTTTTTTTTTTTTCCTTTTTCATTTTTGGGTCACGATCGGACCTTTGTAAGACTTGATACTAAAATAGAGGTTTTGAGTTCGAATTTTGTAAGGCATGTGTGTCAACAAGAATTCAAAATTTTTTTAAATCTTTGTTCTATTTTTTATAATGAATTTATTTTACTAATACCATCGCAATTTAGGGGAAAATTAACAAAACAAAGTTAAATAAATTAATTTATATCATTTATTTATATACTATTTAAATTATAAATAAAAAAATAAGTGTGTAGTGCTTGATTACACGAAATGTGCAGGTTCGAAACACCTCACAACTATTCACAAGCGTTCAAGTATATTTGCACCAGTATTTCCACTGGGTCTATAATAGTAATTCTGTAGTACCGATTTCTTAATAAACTAGTATAATTCAATATAGAGTTGAGAATTAATTACAACAATAGTCCCAAATTTTTTAAAAAATTACGAATTAATCCCAAATAAATAATTAAAAAACTGAAAAAAATAAAAATAAAAAAATCACTTCCCCCTCCTTATTTCTCCCGCACAACCACCATTCATCGTCACTGACTAGTTCTCAATTTTCAATTTTCACTTTGTAGTCTTTGATTCTCCTTTTCTCTTTAGGCCCCGTTTGATTGCACGAAATTTTCCATGGAATTTGGAATTCGAATTCCAACTTCCACTTTTGTCCTGTTTGATTGACAAAATTTTCCAGAGAATTGATTTTCCATGAATTTCTAGGTACAACACCTTAAAGCGTGATTTACCACCTTTTTTTATTTTTAATTTTTTTGCTTTTTTTATTTTTTCTTAATTGTTGGCAATGGGAACAAATTTTAGGAATAATTGTAAAAGAGGATATCCCTGAAATTGACATTTTTCACGTAAAACAAAGTCAAACGAACATCAAAAAATACTTTTACTTCAACATTTTCCACGTGAAAAATTTATAAAATCAAACAAAATAATTTACAATTTCTATGAAAACAATTTCTAGGTAATTCAATTCCCTGGAATTCATTACCGCGAATGTTTGTGTCACCAAACCCATTTTACCCACCATTCCCATTATTGAAATTATCACATCAATCCTTTATCTATTTCCATTAAATCCCTGCCGACGACTACGTTGGTCCCTAGCAACGTCGCCTCCCTACCGCCCCCTTTCAACCCCCACGATCCACTAACCCTAGCATTTCATTCATGTCATTTGATGTCAATTCTGCTACCACGTTGTTTTCAATTCCTCAATTCCCCTCCACGATTTCCATGGGCGGAGACTTTGTGCCCCAATCCAATTCATTCATTCTCTCTCTCTATTTATTTATTTATTTATTTTTTGGGAGTTTTGGGCTTTCAAATTGATTCGGTCCAACAAAGAAATTTGAAACCCAAGATAAAAATTATCACCCAGCCCAATTCGCCAAATTCAAAACCTACCTTTCATTTGTACTCTCACAATTAGGGGGTAAGCGGTTCGATTTTACCGATTTTTGACAGATTTTTAAATCAAACAGTTTTTCTCAAACCTAAATCAAACCATTTTGAACGGTTTGAAAAAAACTCAAACCTAAACCTAACGGCTTGGTCCGATTTTAAACCGCCGGTTTCGCCATATATTTTTTTGCTAGTCTACTTTTATGTCATTAATTCATTGAATTTAATATATATTTATATTTCACTAGTAATAAATATAAAACAAACTAAACCCCTATTTGAACCAAATTTTTGTGGCAAAAAAAACAAAAAAAATGAAAATTTGGACCGTTATTCCACAAGTCCAGCCACCTTCGTTGACTTGCTATTTCATGTGTGGGACCTAGCCTCCTCTCCAATAGTCAATTTTCTCATTATGATGATATGGAAAATATGGCTCAAACAGGGGCTAAATATATCTACTATAAATTTAAATATTAACCAAATCAAAGTGAAATCACAATAAACTAAAATATAGTTTTTTTTTTCATTTTTGTTCACCTTTTTTAGGTTAATGACGATACAATAATGTTACAATACAAGTCTACTAAACTAGATTTAAGGTTCAAAAAAGCATAATGAGTCCAACAAGACCTCGTGATCATCATATCTGAAAAAAATGATACTGATTAAACAAAGAGAATAACCAACTACAATAATAAAGCAATTGTTTATAATATCTACACATAACAATCACACAAGTTTACGTTTGTATGATGTTATGAAATACGTCTAATTTCAGATTCTTACCTTAATTTGCTCCAAAAAATTATTGATCTAAAACTTTATTTGTGGCAAATATTATCATCGAAGGTCTAGGATCTCTTTGTCTCCGATTTGGTATAATGGACTTCAATTCAACTTTGAAGAGGAGTGAAAAATCTAAAAAAGAAGTGTGTGGTGCTGGTGGTTCAAAATTGTGTTGGGTATCGACTGGAGTTCATCTAAATTTTGAAAAGAAAAAAGGCTTTTGATAGATTATGTAAGTCTTGAAATTATTAAATATATATTATGATTATTGGATAATAATAATATATTTGTATTAGAAAATTAGGAATTGACAAAAATACCCAGAAATGACAAAACTATTGCATTTTACATATTTGGATGAATTTTCAAAAAATTTCATTTTTTAATTTTTTAATTTTTATATATTTTTTTGCCGGTCCAGTTTGGTTTTAAACCGCAATTAAAATTCTCAAACCTAAACCAAACTATTTTGACCGGTTTGGTTGGTTTGGGTCAAAACCATTTCGTTGATCGGATTCACGTGGCACCAAACTGACGATTTCTAAAATGCGATTTTGGTTCAGTTTTCCGATTTTTGCTTACAGCCCTACACACAATCACTCCAAGCAAGAAGGCAAACGTGAAAACCTCAATCCAATCCAATATTATCTCAACTCTCACCCATTGCGACTTTGAATTTTTTCTCTCCTCCTCTCACGGCCTCACTCTCGTCTCTGAACCCTCTACGCGACGCTGACGTCGCCTTCCGTCCATTAGCAATTCCTTTGTGCTGATTGATTGAGAATGGAGATGGGTAAATCTTATTACAAGGACTCTTTGCAATGTGTAAGAATTGCGGTAAATATTAGACCACTGATTAAATCCGAGCTTGATGTAGGATGTACTAACTGCATCTCCGTGTTCCTAGCTGAAAGTCACGTAGTCATTCAACTAATTTTTTTACAAGGTTTGCTGCATTGAGTTTTATATGTGAGGGGATGGGTTTGAACTTTGGACATTAAGTTTGTTCTGGAGTTCCATGGGTGAGATCTTATTTGGGGAAAGAACTACATTTTTTTAGAGCACGAGTTCCTTCTGTATATGATTTTTAGCATTTCAGGAAGGAGAAGTTTGCTTCTTTTTTGCACAGCGTCTCTTAAAATCCAAACTGATAGATGCATATTGATATGTATAAGTTATTACCATGGAGGTTCAATAAGCTTGTTTTAATATTGCTCGTAGACTAGTAAATGAAGTTGCAGAATATCGTTTGAAGGGTATCATTATTGTTTCTGTCTAACTATATTAAAATAAATAGCGCCAGATTTGGTGACCAGCTTACTCTTATTATTGATTCAATTATGTTCATAAATGTGTTTTAACATTTTTGTTTTGGGGTGGGAGGAGGATGAGGGAGATGCACTGCATAAAGTGTGAGAGTAGTTAAAATTTTGAGAATATTCAAAACTAAGTTAGCAAAAGAGCGTACATTAAAATTTTGAGAATATTCAATTTTGACCAGGTGTACTGTTTTTTACTATTGAAGAACTTGGTGCAAGTTCAGATTTTTTGAGGAATACTTTTGGGTTTCAATTATGTAATATGAGTATTAAAAGAGCGTACATTGAGATTTTGTAGGTCAAATGATTGGACAATGAAAAATCTCCATTTTTTTAGTGAATAGCAAAATATCGAGAAATCTATTGTTCAAGAGAAAATATATAATTTAATTTTTGACCACACAATGAAGAATGTATGGGTCTGCAACTGATAGTGTTGTGATGCTTTTGTTGTAGTGTTAATTTGAGGATCTGGTGGAACAGCATATACAGAATTTTGTTCTTCATCTCCAATGACAAATTATGTGGTTCTGGGATTTGAAAATTAGAACCTCGAGAATGTAAGTTTCCCTTTTTATTATTATTTATATTTATAATATTTTTGGCAAATAATTTTCATTTTTTATTAATTTACATGTCGTCGATGTATAATTTGTTTTATTTAACAACGTATAAAGATGACACGTATTTGATTTAGATATAATCAGTTTAAAGAGTAAACTTGACATGGTTGTCTGGACCTTTTTTCTCTAGATTAGTGAGCATTTATTTGTTTGAAGCATATTAATATCAATAATGCACATTGTATTTCTTTAGATAAAACATGATTGACAGTATTTGACACCATCCATAAATGTCCTTTTATATGTGTAATGCCGTTTCAGGGTTTGGGTGCTAATTTAAGTAGAGTGATTGTTATTATATGGTAGTTTTTTTAATATGGATCAATTGTCTTATTCATCATCCTAGATCACGAGGTTGATGGATATTTGAAAATTGTTGAAAGTCATGCTTTAAGGTTGTTGAAAGTCATACATTAGATATCAGGCACCTTTTTTAGTGCCTGATATCTAATGTATGACTTTCAACAACCTTAAAGCATGACTTTCAACAATTTTCAAATATCCATCAACCTCGTGATCTAGGATGTTGAATAAGACAATCGATCCATATTGAAAAATTACCATGTAATAGCAATCACTCCACTTAAATTAGCACACAAGCCCTGAAACAACGTTATACATGTAAAATGATATTTATGTATGGTATCAAATAATGTCAATCATGTTTTACCTAAAGAAATATTGCGTGCAATATCAACATTAATGTGCTTCGGACAAATGAATGCTCACTAATCTAGAGAAAATAACATTCAGACAACCAACATGCCAAGTATTCTCTTTAAACTGTATCTATCTAAATCAAATACATAATTTCATCTTTATACATTGTTAAATAAAACAAATAATACATCGATGGCGTATAAAATATGAAAATTATTTGCCAAAAATATAATAAACGCAAATAAAAATGAAACTTACATTCTCGAGTCAAATTTTTCAAATTCTAAAACCACATAAATTGTCATTGGAGATGAAGGAAGAATAAAATTTTGTTTATGCTGCTCCACCAAAGTCCTCAAATTAACACCATAACAAATGCTTCACAACAATAACAATCAGTGGCGGAGCCATACATTCTTCATTGTGTGGTCAAAAATTAAGTTGTATATTTTCTCTTGAACAATCTATTTATCAACATTTTGTTATTCACTAAAAAAAAAAAAATGGAGATTTTGCATCTCAATGTATGCTCTTTTGATACTCATATTACAGAATTAAACCCCTAAAGTATTCCTGAAAAAAATTTGAACTCGTACCAAATTCTTCAATAGTCAAGAATAGTACATATGCTAACTTGGTTTTGAAGATTCACAGAATTTTATCAACTCTCCCACTTTATGCAGTGCATCTTCCTCTCTTTCAAAAACAAGAAAAGTTTTACACATCTATGAATATGATCGAATCAACAATAAGAGTTAGTTGGTCACCAAATCTGGCGCTATTTATTTTAATATAGCTAGACAAAAACAATCTTGATACCCTTCAAACAATATTCTGCAACTTAATTTACTAATCTTTGAGCAATATTAAAACAAGCCTATTGAACCATCATGGTAATGATTTATACATATCAGTATGCATCTACTAGTTTGGGTTTTAAGAGACGTACAAAAGAGAAGCAAACTTCTCCTGCCTGAAATGCTAAAAATTATCTATAGAAGGAACTCGTCTAGTATTATCTAAAGAAATGAGTTTTGATGCCTCTCACATCCTTAGCACAGCTCAATGGATCTCAACTGCAAAGATAAAAATCATGCTTGCAACTAACCTAATCACAAAATTAGTAGTGCAGTCTGAATTGGATAGTGTGGCAATAGAAAGGAGATGAGCAAAACATCTAAGAAGAATTAAGTAATTGATTAGGAAAAATTGGCCAAGGAATATGGCAATAATTCAGTGTTAAATATTTATAACAATAAAGTCCGAAAAAATTCTATCTGAAAAGCTGATTTGTAAAAAATGCATTGGAGCATTTAAGGATATGTACTAATAATCATGCTGAAAATTTTACTTCATTTCACTTTTTCACAAGTAAATTTGTGATGTTACTATGGGAAGCAAAAGAAGTAATGACTAAAAAATTTAACATCCATTTTTCAATCGAAACAATAGATGGGTCGAATTCCTGCTGCTAACACATATATCATTAAATAAAATAAACTTGGATGAATTCTAGCTCTTAATTTCATCGTTAAGTCCAGATATGAAAATTGCAGCTACCTTCCCCATTTCCCGAGCATGAAATGTCGTGGGCTATAGATGAAAAAACGCGTTTGGACATAAAAACTCCAGGACTTCGCCTCAACACAGACCCCATTTGAAAGTAGTGAGCAAAGTGTTCTATAAAATGTTGGGAGCTAAGCTTAGTTGTAAAAGTACTTGTGGAGTTTAACGAGTAAAATATGATGGATCTTAATTTCTGTAGCTTCATTTTTTTGGTGATTGCTGGGTTTCTCTCTGATAGTGTTTTTGGGAAGAGAGGAAAAGTTGTGGGGGTGGTTTCTTGAGCATTGATGGAGAAAGGGAGATTTGTGGGTTAGGTAAGGCCCCTTGTACAGGGGGGCCGAGCTGACCCCCTATGATAGGTTGGGGGCTGATAAATCGACTCCTCGTGATACAGGGGCCTGTACCCCAAGCAGGCCCCTTTGTGGGTATGGGAAAGTGAGACTGCAAATTGTTCGACCATTCCATTTATTTCATTTTGATTTTCCAGTTGAGAAAATAATGTATTGATGGAAAATGTATAAATAAAAAATAAGAAATTTTTTTGGATTTATGTGTAATATTATTTTATTGAAATAGTAGTCCCGTTTCCATCTAATCTGCCATTTAAAATTGCTTGTGCAAGGACTGTGAGGGTGAAATGCGTAAAACGCAATAATTTATTAAGAAATTAATAGAACAGGAAATAGGAGATAGAAAGAAAAAGAAAAAGCATAATTTCCTTTTTTATTTTATTTTTTGTTTTAGTTAAAAGTAAGTGTACAATTGCCATTTTGAACCAAAAAAAAAAGGCTTTTTAACTGGCAAATTGACGGTTTTCATCTATGGGGCTATTTCTGCAACAATATTGGAAGGTTGATGATCAAAATATTCCATTTTAAAGTTTGCGGACAAACTTGGTGAACAGAGCCAAGAGGTTGAAGCACTATAGTGCAATTTTTCCTTAATATAATTATGTCCGAAAGCATGTTATGTATTATGTATAAAGTTTTTTTTTTTTTTTTTTTTTTACAATCTGTACCATTCTTGTATTCTATATGCTATAGAGACAATTCTTTTTTTTTTTTTAAAGAATTTTTATCTGTCTTCTTTTCTTTTTTTTTTTTTTTTTTTTTTTTTTTTTTATAAATTTTTTTTTTTTTTTTTTTTTTGTAAAAGCACGTTTGTACATTGGACTACCATTGTGTGTATCCTTTTAGACACTTCATGTGATATTGTGCTGAAACATTTTGTTTTATCCTTAGGTGCCCCCTGATTTTTACATTCCCGATTTTGATGAAGATGAACTGAATCCTGATGAACGTGTAGATCGTAAGTAAAACCTGTATAGCTACATGATTACACTTGGTCGAGGCCTATTTTTTTCTCCTTGTGGTTTTATTATACGCTTCCAGCATGTGCTAAGTTTGCTACCTTTATCCTTGATTTAAATGCCATCTCAGGACACACGAAAGACAAGCAAATCCAGCGTGATGATGAATTTTACGCAGGTGATAACGATAACGACCATATTATGGATGATGCATGATGTGTAAAGTTGGTGATGACAAAATTCCAATTTTTGAGATTTGTAGGTCTCAGCTTTTAGTGTGAATATGTGAAGAAAATAGACATGATTAGCTTTCATTTGTAATGCTTTTTGCCTTCTATAAGAAATAGAAAAAATATGGGCAAGAAACTTCCATTCAGCTGTTTAACTTTGGTTCTTTTTCTTTCTGTAATTTCAATGACTTGGCAGGATAATTATGTAGTTGAGTTATAATGGACGATTTGTACCTTGTAGAATGGTTTTTGGATGTATTAATTTCCAACTCATATGCAATTTATGTAGATTTTTTGAGAATAAATTTGTGAAAAAATAATTTTTTCCTTTTGAGAATGTGTGGTTAAAAAGTATGAAAAAATTATGGGTTTACATGTTAAATTATTTTATTTGAAATTTGTGTGGTAGAAAATGATGGAGAAAATGAGTTTTTAGAGAGAATGTGCCAAATTAATCTTTTTAAGCCTTTTGCATATAACCTTGATAAGGATATTGCCATTTGTACACTGTTCTTTCCACCCAAGTTCGGCATTGCCTTTGTTGTCAAAAAATTGTGGGCAAGAAAGCCTTTTTTGTCTTTTTGGCGACTAACAATTTGCAAAGTGATAAACTGTCAAACTAAAGTGTACATCAAAGCATAATTTTCTTGATAAACACAAGGGACTTGTTTGTAAACTGAATAGGATTGGTGAATAGAAATCTTTGTTATTCATTAGCCTCTTCGACTTGAGCTTCACTTGCACCCGAATTAATTTAATTGGGGTTATATTTATTCTATGCCCAATGTTAATCAAGGAATTGGGGATTGTGGGGTGATTGGATTTGGAGCTACGGTTGGGATAAATAAGGCTTTCATTGATTCTTGACTTTTACTGTGTGTGTCCAAATAGTGAAGAGTAAGGAGTTGAAATTTTTGAAAGAAAATGAAAAGCTTAAGATTTAATGCAATTTTTTATGGACAAAATGGAGCTTGAAAAATGTTGTATATTGTGACAAAAGATATTGTCCAAAGATAGGTTTTTTTAGTCCCTGTTTGGCCGTGATTTTTCAATGGATTTTCAGCCATTTTCTTACCGTTGAGTCCAACTGTGGATCCCACCAAAAAAAGAGTCAGTCAAAAATTACGGTCACAACGATGCATATTGTGACAAAAGGTATTGTCCAAAGATAGGTTTTTTTAGCCCTTGTCTGGCCGTGATTTTTCAATGGATTTTCAACCATTTTCTTACCGTTGATTCCAACCGCGGGTCCCACCAAAAAAAGAGTCAAGTCAAAAATTACGGCCACAACGGTCGGAAAATCTATTTTTTTCAGTCAATAATCTACACCAGACAGGGTCTTAGTGTCAAAAATGTGTTGGAAGAGTTTGATATTAAAAAAAATCGTGGACCCCCCTTGTGAGTGGGTCGGTATACCGAGGTGTCAAACCCGGTGTACAACTAACAAGATCTATAAAATAGTGAATCGAAGTGCATAGTTGATCGCACTCAGCACTAGGGATAGAACAGAATATGAAAAAATCTCATGACTTCATCGGATTCTTAATGAATGTTTGTTTAAATATTAAATTGTATTAAAAAAAACTTTAAAATTTAATAAATAGGGAATTGCTTGCCATTCTTACTCATGATGATTTCCCTCCATCTTTGATTTCGCTAAAAATCAAATTTTTAGTAAATTCTGATAAAAATTATGAAATATATTGTTGAAATGTAGATAAAAATTGCGAGTCTTATGAAATATATGATTAAAAATAAATTTTAGAAAATAGGAACCAAATAAGAGCTCGTGAGTGAAGCTTTTTTTTTTTTTTTTTTTTTTCCTTTTTCATTTTTGGGTCACGATCGGACCTTTGTAAGACTTAATACTAAAATAGAGGTTTTGAGTTCGAATTTTGTAAGGCATGTGTGTCAACAAGAATTCAAAATTTTTTTAAATCTTTTTTCTATTTTTTATAATGAATTTATTTTACTAATACCATCGCAATTTCGGGGAAAATTAACAAAACAAAGTTAAATAAATTAATTTATATCATTTATTTATATACTATTTAAATTATAAATAAAAAAATAA
>NW_019244422.1:469228-540179 GCF_002742605.1 Olea europaea var. sylvestris | reverse complement strand
TTTATTTGATTTCTAGAGTAAATTTGATTAAGTATATGTTCTCTCGCCCTATTTTACACCAAAGGGTAGGCCATTAGACGTTAACTTTATCAGAATTCGAAATACAATACATACCCCAAAAGACAGTAAAAAATCAGGCTTTGACTAACTTTCTAGCCGATCATCCATACCTTGACATGCCTGAAGAAATTGAATTAGAAATCAATTCGTTCGAGCTAAAACCTTGGGTGTTGTATTTCGATGGGTCAAAAACCTCTAAAGGAGCAGGAGTAGGAGTAGGAGTAGCAATGATAAATCCTTTAGGGATTTGCTACAAATTCGCATTCACTTTGGATAGGATGTGCACCAACAATCAGGCTGAATATGAAGCCTTAATCGTGGGCCTAGAACTAATGATAGATATGGGGGTAAAAAATGTAAACATTAAAGGCGATTCTCAATTGGTAATTCACCAATTGATTGGTGATTTTAAATGCCAAAGTGATTCCATCATGAGTCTATATGAAATCGCCCAAGAGTTATTAGAAGAATTCGACCAAGTAGAACTTCAATGTGTTAATATGATATACAATGACGTGGCAAATGAGTTGGCCCAAATGGCTTCAGGGTACTCAAAGATTTTAAATTGGAAGTCTACTTGTGAGTATGGAACAATATTGCCCGTGATCCAAATAAGGGCAAGAAAGATTGAACTTCATTGCATACAAGATGGAGATGCAATGGATTGTAGGGCAGAAATTAAGGAGTTCCTTAAAAAGCCTAATAAAAGAGATAGTAGAAAAATGAAGTTGCATTTGCTAAACTATGCACTGATAGATGAAGAGTTGTTCAAGAAACGCTCTGATGGTATACTGCTAAAATGTATAAGTTTGCAAGAAGTCAGGACGATCATGGCTGAAGTGCACGAAGGGATATGTGGAGCTCATCAAGCTGGCCAAAGGATGAGATGGTTAATTATTAGGAGTGGATATTTTTGGCCAAAGGTGGGAGAATTATGCGTTCAGTATGCAAAGGGTTGTTTAACATGCCAAAAGTATGATCCAATACAAAGGGCGCTAGCACAAAAGATGACACATATTATTAAACATTGGCCGTTCAAAGGTTGGGCGATAGACCTGATAGGGAAGATTTATCCCCCATCGTCCAAGCAACATACTTTTGTTATAGTTGCAACCGATTATTTCACTAAGTGGGTAGAGGCGGTACCTTTAAAGGAAATCACCCAGAAAAATGTTATAAAATTTATCCGTGATCACATCGTTTATAGATTTGGAATTCCACAAACTTTGATGGTAGATTACGGAACATCTTTAAATGGGGATCAAGTGAATAAATTCTTAAGCGAGTTTGGAGTTAGATTAGTAAACTCCACACCATATTACGCTCAATCCAACGGGCAAGTAGAATCTTCTAATAAGATTCTAAAAAATATCATAAGGAAAATGATAGATGAAAATGGCAGGAATTGGCACGAATGTCTGAACAAGGCCTTATGGGCTTATAGGACGTCGCCCGGGTCAAGTACCAAAATTACTCCTTTCCAACTTACTTATGGGCGGGAGGCCGTTTTGCCTATCGAAATCAACGTGCAATCGATCAGAGTGTGTTTGCAACATAAGTTAAGTGATGATGAGTATACCGAATCACTGGTTCAAAACTTATTAGAGTTGGACGAATTAAAGTTAGACGTCCTGGATAGATTGCAAGTTCAAAAACGAAGAATGGCTAAATTTTATAATAAAAAAGTTATAGCCAAGTTATTCAGCTTAGGCGAACTGGTTTGGAAAACAGTACTCCCTTTGGATAGCAAAGATCCAAAGTATGGCAAATGGTCTCCCAATTGGGAAGGACCATATAAAGTAAATAACATATTACCTAATGGAGCTTATCATTTGGAAGATTTAGACGGCACCAAGCACATGAGGTTCATTAATTGAAAATATTTGAAAAATTATGTTCCTTCCTTATGGGAAAGTGAATAAATAAAAGCGTAACCAAATCGCATTGAACGATCGTAGAGTAAAAAGGGTTAGAGCGAAATACGTTCAAATAAATTCCTTTATTATCAAATGTTCATTACAAAGTTGCGAAATACAAGATGCTAAATGCTTTATAAACTACAACTAAGAGCAAACTAATTTCCCGATCGATCGCCGAGTAAGAGGGTGTACTGGCCTTGATCGCCATCCTGATCGCACTGCTGTAAGGACAAGCAGGGAGGCCGAGAAGCACTCTCAGCAAGCAGAAAGGAAGATGAAGCGCCCTCACATCGCCTTCCTAAATGCATCGCTGCAACGATGGGCAAAGAGGCTGAAAAGCACTCTCAGCAAGCAAGGTGGCCTGCAAGCACCCCAAAAATTGCCTTCCATCATTGAACTCCTTGTAGGAACAGAGACGATGGGAAGAACTTTGCTGCTGGCCAAAGAATATTTCATATATCTCCCATACCAAAGGTTACATCAAGAAAGATGGCAAAGTGGGCGGATCATATGATCCATTTCCATGGAAAACGTAAGTTTTGGATTGATTGTCAGAAATGCCATGCAATAGCAGCAAATTGGTTTTTTGAAGAAGAAAATGGAAATGAAGATGGAAAATACGAATTATATGTGCATTTATAGGGAGGTGAAGGTGAAAAGACAGAATATGAGCAGCCATATTCGTGTCTAGTAAACGGGATTAAGTGGCCCAAAGTCGGCCAGAAAATATCAAAAAAAAATGTGCAGAAAAATTTAGCATAAAGCAGTTAAATGCCTGAGCGATTGATGATTAAAAAAAAACGAACGTCAATAAATACACAAGAGGCTAAAATAGTTATTCATTAACAATGATGACTGTTGTTATATCAGTACAAGGTTACAAAGGGAAAATCAATACGAAATTATAAAAAGAAAAAGTTAAGGTATCACATGTCTTAATTACAATTCGCCCCATACCAAACGAATTCTTTCTCTAAGTCTCCCCCAATCCTCGTTCTGCCGAGAAGAAGTGATGTTCAATTCAGCCACAACATCATCATCAACTTCCAACTTCTTGTACTGCTAGACCAAAGACTTAGTTCGTTCAACTCCTTGGGAGGCATTACGCTTTTTAGCAGCCATTCTCGCCTTGCAGTCGTCCATCTTGGCTTGAAGCTCCTTCATCTGAGCAGCCAAACTAGTCATCAAAGAGTCTTCAATCATGACTTCGGAAGAAATTTCTTTCAACTCGTCCTCAGCTTTGTTGATCTCCAGAAGCAAAGACTCTTTTTCAGATACGGCGCGAAGATATTGAGTACTTTTGGCCTTCAGTTCAACATTCTTGGCCAGCAAGGAGAGGACCTCGGAATGGATAACTTTCAACGTCGCTTTAAAATCAGCAGAAAGATTGAGCGACGAAAGTGTCAGTGCTTGCTCCAATTTCGCATTCAAATGCTCAAGCTTATCCTTATGCCTGGCAGCACTAGCCTTACCGATGTCCATATCCATGAAGGACACATACTCAAATATCGACTGCTTGAGGAACTTCATATCGTCCTCTGAAGAAGCAGAAGGACAACTAGCTGAAGCAGGGCGAGATGTTTTGACTTGCCCCCAGGAAGTGAACAAGTCTTGGATGGAACGCACAATTTTATCAGCATCTTGCAAAGAAAATCGCCAATATTGAAGGTTTCCACTACACTAAACAAAGTGGAGGTAAAGGTAAAGCAAAGATTACCTCATCAGCAATCTTGGAAGATGGCATATCCTCAGCCAAATCTACCACCTGTGGCTCCACCATTCGTGAGGACTTCCCCTTGTCCAAGTGAGAAGACCTTGCTGCAACGGGCAGACTCATGGGAACATCTGCAGAACTCAAAAAGCCACAAATCAACACCAATAGCACAAGCAAAGGTAAAGCATCAAAAAATGAATTACCTTCTGCTTCGACGTTTGGGGGGTCAACGCCCTGGGAAGAAGGTGGCTCGTCCATTGGTTGTGATGAAGATTCTGGGACTGAAGATTTCTCTGTAAGCGTAGTCCCTTCATCAGCTGGTTTGGACGAAGCAGCCCCAGCAAAGGATGATGGAGCAGGAGCTGCCAACACCAAAGCCTTCAAGGGAGAGGTCGAACTTTTCTGAGAGGTCCAAATAAACTATCAGCACATGGAAAAGTCTCAAGTATGGAAAGGTATGCTTATGAGTAAACCAATTTAATTACCTTCCTCCTGACGATGAGAGGGGTATCATCATCATCATCATCAACATCATCCTCCAAAATGGGAGACGTCGAGGCTGGCCGTTTGCGACTTGGGGCACTTTAAGCTGCAGTGGGCTTGACAGGAAGAGAAGTCGATGGACGGGCAGATTGTTTAGCACAAGCAGAGGAAGATGGACTCCTAATGGACACAAGAGTGACCAAAACAGGGGAGGTGGAAGAAATGTTTGGCTGGTCTAGTGAATGGAAAGCACGATTGGCATCAGTCGCAAACAATCTACACTTTACTAACGGCCAGAGTCGTTCAAAAAGGGGATGGATGACACGGCTAGGATTGAAGGGGGCTAATGAAAAGTTGCTCGTCAAAAGAAGATTGCAAACATTTATAGCCTCTGCCTCTGCCTTATTAATGGTGTGGAAGCGGTCTATCAAATTTCTTGAATAGCAAGGGGGAACGGGCCAAGTTTGGCCAAAACTAAGTTGGCGAGCAAAAAATTGTGGAGCATATATTTCTACCCCAGCCTTAGCATTGGTCCCAGTCAAAATATCATGAAACAACTCCCTCCCGGTCAAAAACTGAATCCAAACAAATAAGGAAGTGTTCGCACTATCCAGAGTGGATGGAGGTTGCACATAATCTGGAGTCAAAAAAGGAGGAAAAGGAAAGAAGGAAGGGATTGAATCCAAAGAATAAAAGAATGAAAAAATATCCCTTCTGGACATATTTACAGGAGTTAGGGGCTCAATGGCTAGCCCATAGCAGCTAGCAGAAGGACTAGAAAAAGATGGAGCACCAAGAGATGGAAAATAGACTCCCAACCACATTTGAGTGAACCAAAGAGGCCCATTGCCAGTGGGAGATGCACCGTTCTTCAATTGGGATTGAAGAGAAGCCATGCCTCTAGAAAGGGCAGCTGAAAAGAAAGAACACAAATACAGAGACCTACACGCGCCAATTCGTGCACTATGGGTAAATAGCTCATGGAGGGCTTTATGCTTGGCACACACAAAATGTATTTACAAAGTCAACTCAGAAGAAAGGCCACTCACTCAGTATGGGAAGGCTCAGCGCTCGAGTGGTTATGAAAGGTTTGCAGGCTTGAATAAGATTCGGTGAGGCCTCTATCAAATTTTAGGGCGACACCAGAAATCAAAATACCAGGGAAAATGGTATCACCCAAAGGTGGCAGATTTACTAGAGCCCCAACATCCCTTAAGGTAATGGACATGGAACCGAGAGGAAAAACAAAAGTATTATACTCAGAAGACCAAAAACTTAAAGCGATTGGAAAAAGTACTGGGTCAAAAACAGGGGGTTGAAGAGAGATTTCTAACAAATTAGAAATCCTAACATTATCAAAAATTGCCTTAGTAGGACCATGGTCCACAAGGCGAGCATGCCATCTACGAAAAACGACATCAGATTTAGGCCAAGTGCGAATACCTCTTTCACGAAGTGGCTCCAGCGGCAAAGAATTTAGAAACGGAGGGCCCTGAGTACAAGGGAGCAGCTGACTGACCGCCGCTTGTTCGATGGCCTCGGCATTGTTGAATAAAGGACCTAGATAGAACTCATTGAGTTCGACATTGGCCGGTGCAAGGAAGTTCAGCGTTATATATGGCCGAGTAAGGAGTTTTTGAAAGTCTTCGAAATTGAAGGAGTCACCAGACTGGAATTGTGAAGCAGCCATTAGGGACGAAATAAAGTTTTTCAGAGTTACGTAGCAGAGAAGCAAGGAGATGAACAGTAATATTGCGAGAGAGAGGCGCGAAAAAATGAGGCGTGATTTAGTGGTGCAATAAAGTAGCGTATTTGGGGGTTATAAGGGTTTGCAAACGTCGCACATTTTCAGGCTATGGAAGAAAACAATGATTGAAATTCTTGAGAATTTCGAATGTTGCTGGGAAACACAAAGTGAATATGGCAAAAATTAATAATTGGTATTAATTCTGCCATATTGGGGGGTAATTGTTGACACACAAAAAGTTCAGCCCAAGTCGAATAGCCCAAGGAATGAAGCTCAACTGGAAGATCCCCAAAAATCAAATAGCCCAAAGAACGAACCAATCGGGCAATGTAAGATAAAGACCCAAATAGGGAAGCTCATCAACGCGGTAATACCATCGCCCAAGGTTGCAAGTCGCCCAAGATTTGAGAGAATGAATTACCATGCAGTCGCCCAGAGCTGTGACCCTGCTCTCGTCCAAACATTCGAGTCGCCCAGCATCTTAGCAAACATAAGATGTTATGGTTGCCCAAAAGTGCAGTTAATAAAGCAGTTATTGGGTAGTCCTATCACGTCCCACATTTCAAGGAATTCAATTGAAGACAGTTGAACGACAAAAGTAATGGCAGTAGTTAGAGAATGCAGTTTCATAACAAGTTGGCCACTACAAGGAAAGTGGGCAGTTATAGAGCGATCAAGTAGTTTTTAAGCGGTTGATCACTAAGAGATCATTCAGGGAGTATAAAAGGAAGAAAAGACATAGAGCAAAGGAACCCCGAATCAAACACTCTCAAACAGAGAATATGTAACTTTAAATTTCTTAGTTTAAATTTAAATACTTCTTTTTCAGTAATTCGTGTGCTTGCGCCCCTTGGAGGCATTCTGTTTTTACTTTCCAATTGTAAAGTCATCGCCAATAAAAATGCCCCTTTTTGGGACTTTGTCTCAAGAGGTTTGTCCCTTACACAATCGTCTGATCCCTTTTTAATTGTTAGCGACTAACCCGCGCGAAACAGGATGGAAGAACAATTTTTTGGCTGCTAATTCCAATTGACAGAACACTCAAGTCACTACTTCAGGGATCAAATTACGAGGCAATTGAGCAGCAACTGTATCAATTAATTGTGTACCCACGTCGTTTAAGTATGAATATGAGTTCTCGTAGGTGAATTTGTGGGTTGAACAACGGGAAAACCATTAGTTGGATTGGATATGGGAGCCCTTGTTCGCACGCATTGGATGTGAAATCCCAGAAATGTTTTGGCCCTATTTCTTTGAATCATCATCATCATATTGAGCGTTTGTGGTGTAGGTGTCTACTGGTGGTGGTCTGTAATGGTGGGTGTGGCCGTAAGGTGTGTTTCTGCCACCATAGATTACATTGACTTGGAAATTCTTGATGGGAAGAAAATGGTTTCTTGATTGGTTTGATAATGGTTTGTGATTTGGGATGATGAAATTCATGATAAGATAACAAGTTTTGTAGTAGAAGCAGCAGGTGGTGGGATGCGACGACAACTGTGGCGTTAAAATAATTTGGGGTTGAGTGTCAAGAAGATGGTGAATAGTATTATTGGAAGGGTTGTGGCTGGCTTTTTCAATTTTATTTATCCATGTTTTGTTTTATTTTATTTCAAAGTTACCATTCTACCCTCTTTAAAATTGGTCAAAATTAATTTCTTGAATCAACAAATGGTCAAATTAACAAAAATCATCCATTTGAACTCTAGACGCGAATTTTTCAAAGGTTTGGTACTGTGGGTGCAACAAAATGAAGGTTTGGGCAAAGTCTTCTTAAAACCGAAAGGTTTGGTATTGTGACTACAATTTTCCCTAAAATTTATGATTCAACTACAATGCAAAAAAAATAGTGTTATATCATGGTTTGTTCTTATGCAATATGATATCAAATTATTTTCAATTCAATGAAATATCAAATTTGCTATCGGAAGTATCATAACTGGTAATTATAATTTTTAGTCAACCATAAAGTTTACAATCATGTTCAGAGAGTCTTACCAAGTTATATTTAGTCTCTATTTTTTCAAAACTTAATTTTTTCTAAATTATTTTTCAACTACACATTCTCCTATAAAATAATTTTACACGTAAATTCAAAATTTTTTATCTTTTAACTATACATTCCAAAAAATAATAATAATATATAAATAAATAAATTTCACTATTTCAAAACTCTATTTTCCACCTAAATATGGGTCTTTGACAAGGGCTAACTATTAGTTCTAAAATTCCAGATGCTCTCCATTTAATTGCAACAAATTGTGTTGCACTTTATAAAATTTGTAGTTGTAGTATAATTATCCATTTATAAATAGAAGTACTAAGAGGAGTAGTGAATTTCACAAAATATGTTATAATAAATAAGTAGTGGTTATAAATGTGTGGTTGATACAAATATTTGACTGAATTTATCAATCGTTTATTAAAGAATAATATTATTTGTCGTTGACGACTACAGTAGTTTTATATGACATTCTATATAGTGGGTTGTTATTTGAAATATTATTTTTTAGTAATTTTATTACCTTAAATAACAAGCTAATATCTCATTAAAAAATTGATACATGTGATGATTACTGTAATTGCTGATTATAAAAAATATTACTCGTTATTAAGAGGGAATTTGAGAGTCATTTTTATGTAAAAATATATTTTGGAATAGTAAATTGATGGGAAATATGTGGTTGAAAAATAAGGAAAAGATTTTGATTTACGTGTAATATTATTTTAATAAAAAATGTGTAGTTGAAAAAAAGAGAGAGAAAAATACATTTTAAAAAAAATGGGTACTAAACGGGCGCTAAATGATTGCAAAAGTAGCTTATATACATCAAGGACCTGTGTAGTAGAAATTCAAATTTATTTTTTTCTTTTCTAGCCCTGGTCTGGGCTCCATTTTAATGAAATTTTTGGAAAAAATGTATTTTGAATGATAATATTTTGGAGAATGTATGGTTAAATAAAAAAAATTAAATTTATGTGTATTATTATTTTATTGAAGCGCGTGTGATAAATAAGAAAAGGAAAAATGAATTAAAATTTTATTGAAATCCAAACATGGGTCTAATCTTGTTCAATACCGTGTATATTAGTCAATTAATCACACTACAAATTTCTAAGTTCCCCTGTATCTCGTGTTGTGCGCTCGAAATATTCTCAAAGTTGTTAATTTTTATTCAACTTCTCTTTTCCAAATCAGCTTGTACTCAAAATATATATCAAAAATCATTTGCCATTACTTTTACTCAACGAACCCAAGTTCATTTATAATTTTCTATAATGCATGCACCACGTTTTTTTATACCCTATTTTAATTAATTATTTATGGTCATAACTTTCAACAGCTTAAAATACCTTTTTGAAGAAACATTTAATAAGAATTCAACTATCCATTGAATTATGATCATCTTTGTAATGCATCGGCAAGGGTTCCGCACTTGACTTATGAGCTCTTGTAGTACATGCCCCTATCTCTAAAGGGACTTGTGCACTCCACTCGCTATCTACTAAACAAGCAAGCGTGCGAGCAACTCTTTTATTTTCACTTAAGCTTGCCGATTTGGAGACTTAATTGACTCGAGAACCATAATCTTTTCTAGAAATAGCTTCTACAATGATTGATAGGGGTCAAGTGTTTTTTTTTTTTTTTAACTTTTTTTCTCAAATTTATTTTCAACAATGCATTTTCACAATTAAATATTTTGCAAATAAACTCAAAAATATTTCTTACTTTTTAACTATACATTCTACCAAAATAAATAAATAAATACTATTCCAAGATTCATTATTTCCCATTTGTGAATTTTGAGATTTTGGGAGTTTTTGAATAGTAAATTTTGAAAAAATAGGTGGTTAAGAAATAAAGAAAATCTTTAAATTCATGTGAAAAATATTTTATCCATAAGAACATGTGATTGTGATAAAAAAAAATGAGATAAAAAAAAAATTACTATTTCTAATTCCATGCTTGTCAATTAAAAAGTATCTAATTTTGGTAACTCCTACAAAAAATGACCAAATTTAGTACTTGAATTGTCGCTTATACCCTTAATAAAAAATGAAGCAATTTTTTTTTTTCAATTTGTTACGAATTTCGAGAAGAATTAGCTTCTATGAAAAGCTACATTACAATGACGTTTTCAACATTTTAAAAGTTGTTATCGATATTTGAACCTATTTATCATGATACTTTATTTGTCTAGAACGAAATTTCATTCCGAACATGAGAGTTCTCTACATGTCATAAAGTTTTTGACATTTGAGATGTAGTTCTCGATATTTAATACTTGTGTCAATGAGAAATATAGCATTTATTATGATTTGACATGTATACTTTTGAAATAAGTAGGATATGTTAAATTTTATTAACCAATAGATTTTTTAATTATATGTATATTTTGTCTTTAGTGTGGAATTTTAAATTGTCAATAAGAGTATTTTGGTCTAACATATTGCAAAATGGATATTGAACAAATTTTGGACATTTTTATGAATGACCAAGTGAAAGTTAACATTTATTGTAATTTCTTCAACTTATTTATTTTTATTTTTTATTTTATCAAAGTACACTGTCCAAGAGACATTTTAGAGCAGGGAGTAATAACAACTTGTTTGGGAGTGATTTTTTCCTTCAAAAAATTGATTTTTTGACCGTTATTTCACTATTCTAACATAATATTTGACGTCTTATCTCATAGGTAGACCCTACTTTTCTCTTAACGATCAAAAAATCAATTTTCAAAATCACTCCCAAACAGACTCTTAGTTGTTGCAGCTTCCAGCATTCTGTCACTCAAAGGTACGCACAAATTATCAGATGTACCATCACTTGCCTTCTTCAAAGACAAAACTGCCCTATATTAAAAATGGTTCGGCAAAATTGCCCTTTATTGAAAAAGTTTCCTTTCCTTGACAATTCAACAAAAGTAAAAGATACAAATTAAATGATGGGGATTTTTCAAAAATGACCAATTTTATGCTTGTCAATTGAAAAGTGCCTAATTTTGATAATTCTTGTAAAAATGATCAAATTTGGTACCAAAATGTCTATTTTACCCTTAATGAAGAGTAAAGCAATTTTTTTGTGTCACGAATTTCGAGGCTAGCAAAGTAGCTTCCAGTTATTATCTAATGGGTTTATTTGATTGCATTATCTACTAGGTATTGACTAATTATTTTGGAAAAAAAATGAAAAAGATGAAGTAGAAAATCAATTAACATTAGCAAAGAACTATTTGCTTCTAACTAATAAGAAATCATATAATTTCATTTCGAAAAATTTAATCTAATCCAAATTTTCGATTGATTAGGCTCTTCACAATTCTCGGTAAAAGGTAATTTTTTTAAATCTTTTTTTTTTTTCATAAGTTATGTTTAATGGTTGTTATATATTTGATTCAAATGGATTAGATTATTCAAATAATTAGTCAATATTTATTGTAAGATTATTGGAGCATTTAACAAAAAAAAATTCATATTCATTGTGGTTCCGCAAATATTGTGTCACGACCTTCTTAAATAACTTTGATAGATAGGAATTTAAGATAGTTGTGCATTGACAATATTGTTGATGGTGGAAATAAAGTATCTGTAAAAATTGTAACTGAAGTTGAAGAAGATGATAAATACATATAGTGAAGTGTAATCCGACATATCGTTCTTGACATTTTGTGAACATTGAGAATGATATTTTAGACATAATTCTTGACTTTTTCCAATTGTCTAGAATAGAAAAAAAATGTCTAAAATAACGTTAAGAACTTCGCTAAGCTAGGCATCATAGTTGTTTAGCGTTTAACATATTCCGTGCAAGTAGCATGTGTCATTTTAGGTATTTGTCTATTATGTTATATGATTCATTGTCTCGCACAATGGTTCATTCATCAATCATTTAAATCATGCCATCATGGCAATAACAACCCAGATGAAATGAGAATAACACTAAAAGAATGGAATTCTATTCGAGGAGTTTGTTGGTAGAATGAAGACATAATGGAAGGACTAATTTTTGCTAAGGAAGTATGTGTGAACAATCTTTGAAACCAAACCATGTTTATGCAGAGCAGTAAAACATGCAATGCATTGCATTAAATGGCTACAGACCAACTCCTATTTTATGTCATTACATTGGATTGACATTAGTTTGACGACATAGGTTTAAGAACTTATTCTTTTTCACCCCAGTGTAATGCTATAGTTATTATACACCTAATAGGATTGTTAATTAATGATAATAGTTTGTAACTTCACTTGTTTCTATTTAACTCTTCATTTAATCGCATTATCATTTTACCCTTCGATTAATTGGTTTTCATGAGTTCTTGATATTTCATGACGCTTTTGACATTGGAAAAGTCGTTATTGACATTTGGTCCTTGTTTATCTCCTCACTTTACACTTCATTTGTTTAGAACGAAATTTCATTCCAAACATGAATGTTCTCTACATTTGATAAAGTTTTTGATATTTGAAATGCAGTTCGCGATAGTTGGTACCTGTTAATCTCAACGCTTGACATTTCACTTATCAGGAACATAGTTCAACAAAGTTAAAACATACAATACAAGAACTAACAAAATAACTTGCAACCATAGACCACATCTTATAAATAATAACATAAATAAACTGCATACCATGCCAATAAACAAATATACAAAATATTCATATCAATTTCAAGTTTACATCCAATCATCGAATAGTACCGTCAACCAAAAACATTAAGAATGATACACAAAATGTAATTGTAATTATTTTCCCAAACATTCGTACAAGGTTCTACTCCAACAACATTTTCAACTTGTTGCACATCCCTCTTACCTCTTTTACGGCCTTTGCGTGTGTACGGTATCATCGTGTTTGCATTGGACATCTTGTGCCTCAAGGATCGATGCCTGCGTGGAGGTAAAGTATCCACCTTCGGGTGATCTGCCATGGTGGCATCATCATTCGATGGATTTTCAATGGAGACATCAATTGAAATGCTCATGTCTGCGAGTGACAAAACATACCTCAAGAACTCGTGAAAGTTGGAAAAATAAACCTTCAGAAATCTATAAAGATCAAAATAGAGACTCTTATCTCTTTGATGAGCGCTACCCTCGAACAAGTAGTAGCTGCCAATTCCCTAAACAAGTACACAAAATCTAATTCAAATATACTGAATTTACACTAGTGATGTCCTGGGAATTATCCTTATTTTTCCCAAGAATTTGCTCAGCTCTCCTTTTATTGTCATGTTTTTAATCATGGTTGACACCAAACCAAAGAGCTATTTTCTCAACTCCCTCATTCCGAGGGCTGATTGTTGTACCCGGGCATTTTCTACTATTTCTGAACTTAAATTTTTATGTGGCCCATGGAACATTTCATGAATAAGAACCATCCTTTTTTACAAGAAAAAAATTATATGTTTATTATTCAATGCATCCCATCAAGAGGATAATACAAGCTTAAACCATAAACATCTTGCAACGTCACACTGTGAAACAAATTGATCAAAAAAAAAGTAATGACATCTCCTTTGGACACACCAAGTGTTAAACTCCATGGTGTATGGTACACCGGTTAATGAAATATCTTAATTCTGTAAGGAACGCAACATTTATTTCTACACATCAGATACCATGAAGGGAATGGAAAAGATAGAGATATCTCAGTTGGACACAAGCATCATTCATTTTATAAGAAGCCAAAAATACCCTAATTTTGTAAGAAATGAAAGATTTTCAAATAAAACTAATAGCACTAAAGATAAGGAAAATTTATACATATGAATTATGCACGAAAAGATGACTTACAAAATAGATATACAAGAATATCACGTTTGCAATCTTTTGTCCAAATGAAAAAGGCTTGAACATAACATTCTCAATGATAGACAAAAAAGAAAATGTCGACAGAATAATAACCAAAAACAGTTCAAAATGGTACCCATTTAAGGCCCTTTTATTTTTTAATTTTTTTTTGGTAAATCAAAATCTCATTAAAAAGGAAGGGAAAACATAAAATAAACACAGTATACAAACTTAAGATATTCCATATGAGCATAATGGTTCTTAACACTAGTAAAAAAAAATTAAATTAGTTTAACGTTGACGTGCATAGCTTGAAACAACTATAAATAATTTGAGTACACCAGAGAGAGAGAGAGAGAGCTCACAGGCCTTCTAACAACAATTTTCATAGATTGGGAGTTTGTTTCTACTTCTTTTGAGGGAAGTAAAATTAGAATGCCAAAACACTTCCCCCAATAAAATCCTCCATTTATACAAAACTTCAAATCTCACAACACCACATGTAAATACGTGCATGGAAGAAGTAATGTGTAGTTGCACCAAAAAAAATAAAAATAAAAAATTTAAGGACAAATGTATGAGAATTTGACAAAGAGAAGAAGAGGCAGAAATTGACATGGAGTAATAGGCAAACCACGCAACAAAGTAGAGATGACAATCGACGTGAACTATCACTCAATTGACAATCAATAGGTCTAAGTAAATATCTCACTAATTCTACTGATTTTAGCATTAATAAAAATACACAAATTAGCGAATATCTTGTATTCAATTAGACAATTTAATAATATGAAATAAAAGCATAAATATGCACGTTTCTCCAATTATGACATGTATCATGATATAACAAATTATAATGCAAAAAAAAAAAAAAAAAAAAAAAAAAAACCTAATATCATCTAAGTTTTATTTTACACATTCTCAATCCCATTTAAGTCTCTGTTATAACATAGTTCTAATAAATGGGAAATGGCATTAGAGTTCTCATATTATGCTTATCACAAAAAACTTACGTCCCAAAATATTTGCGTGTTTCACATTAGGTCATATTTCGGATCCATTTATTGATATCGATAAGCACGAAACATTTCAACAAGTTATGTAATCCAAGCTTTTCTAGCAGTTCCTCTAAGGATGCTAAAAGTGTGCATATATTCAGCCATATAGATCGAAAAAAAAAATCCATTATAATAGATCACATAACCTAATTAAGACCCATATAACTCATAAACATATATAAAATGTGGTATTTTAAATACTTTCGGAGTATTTTCCATTTAGAAAAATTGAAACACTCGAAAAAAAAAAAAAAAAAACTCCCACTAGGCAAATACCACTTAATAAATATTTTTGATTTCAAAAAAAAAAAAATTTTTAATTTAATCAAGTTAAAAAATTTTAATGTTTTTAAAATTTATTTTAAGCATTAAATACAAAAAATAAAATAAAATTAACTATCCAAAAATTAATTTAATTATACAAAAAAATCAAGAATAATTTAGGGACCAATCTATAAATTTCAAAATTAAAATCGGGTCTCGCAAGCTCACTCACTTGTGGGGACCAATCTGCAATAATTTTTTTTAAAAATTAATAAAAAATTGGGGAGGCGTCGGCACCGTCATGTCATCCTAGAATTTTTTTTTTCAATTGGTTATCTTAACTATTTCGACGTTTTGAGTTCATCTGTGTGGTTAGATTTTCCAACATCAACTTTTAAGGTTGTGTTTGGGAAACAACTAGATCTAGCAGAGGAAAATGGCAGAAAACATTGTTCATCATCTTCGTAATGAAGCAGTTCTTTCATATTATTGTCCAAAACTTTGTCAGGCCCTAACTTCTTCAATTTAAAGCCAAAATTTATGTTCTTTATACCGTTGGAAAGGTCTCAAGAAAGATCCATCAACCATACCAAATGGGCGTCATGAAACATAGTGTGGAAGAAATTATTATGTGAGGAAGTTTCGAATTTTACAAATTTTAATGCAAAAATTCAGATTTTCATAAGTTCAAATTTGAGTTCTTTATATGGTTGGAAAACTTATGAGAAGACCTTGTTAATCGTACTGATCTTATTGCATAAAGATGAATGAATGGATGGCAGTAAATATTTAAATTTTTTGTAATTTTATCTAGGTTTCGTTTTTCTCCAAAATTATAAAACCAAAAATTTCGAAACTTTGCAGATGTGATCAACATCATATAAGGAATATGCCATAAAAATTACGTGAATTTATGTTGCATATTTCATGACATGCCATAAACAATGCTTCAAATTTCAACAAAAATGGCATACATGCATTTTTCAACATAATAATTCCATTTACAGAAAGATAATATGGAAGGAAAACAACTTTTACGATTCTGATACCAATGTAAGAATTCGTAGCATTCTTTAACATGAATTTTGGGTCAAGAAACTTACTTGAAATGATGAATTCTAAGATCTTTTGAATAGTTGAATCACCTTGCATTCTAAAGCTTCAAAATATGCATTTTCTTGTACTACAATTGTCCAAATCCCGATCACAGTGGAAGGAGATTATTGTTACGTATTGTCATACTTGGCCAACCTACTTGGGCCTATGGCCCAGTGAATCCGAACCACGTGGCACTTCAGCCGAGGTGGCATGTATGGCCGAGGCCCATCATCCTGAGACCCATATAATGAGGTCTGTGAAAGTAGCCAAAATCCATACGCCGAGGCCCATGAACCGAAGCCATGATGCGTGATCACCGAAAAGATAGCCGAAGCCCTAAAGCAGAAGTATTATGTGAGTGGCAGAAGCCCCGAATCCGAAGTCGAAGCAGAAGCCTCCGAACCATGAAGGAACATCTTCCATGATCACTTCTCCCAAGAGATCTTCTACATAAAGATCTTGTTAGAATGATTGATGGAACGTTTGTCATAAATATACATGTCGAGTCTTGTCATTAGCATGAGGGTTCTGCATAAGCAATAAATGCGCAGCAAGCTAGCAAGTCAAGGATGATGCCTAAGAATGGATGTTTGAATTAAAGAGATGAGGCCACGTGCCACCTCATCCAATGGCTGTCATTTCACATGTACTACTATAAATACTTCCCTTGTGTAACATTGAAGGACTAATGCAATAATCAATACAAGAAACCACAATTTACTCTCTCTCTTTCATATTGCTTTACAACATAATACAAGTTCATACATATTTACATGCACATTCATGAGCACCGATTGGTAATTATTGTACAATCGGATTACGAACATCCCGCTGAATTTCGAACACTCTCATCCCGCGTTGTTGAGCTACTCCCACATCCCTGATTCTTTCGTCCTCGACCGTCCACGCGTCTTAGCGTGTAGGACCTTCACTCACGTGTGTGCGAGTGGGTCCGGCATATGTTGGCAACATTTTTTGGGGTCAACAGATTGGCGCCGTCTGTGGAAAATCATACCATAACCACGAACAACCTTGTAGTGAAAGCTTATTGAAGAGCACTTGGGAAACCTCCTTGAAAAAGGATTTGTTCTTGAAAAATGACAAGAGGAAGCCCCACAACTTAGCAAGATCTGAAGAGTCAGACGAAAAGAAAATGAGTTTAAACAAAGACGCATTCCCCAGGAGGGTAAGAGAAAACGCAAATGTACCTCCTCTACACACTGTCCCAGCAGCTCGGCAAAGACTCCACCACCACTAAAGAAGAGGTGGATTGCGGGCGACGGCACGACTGTCAAGAGAAATTGCTGCCATGGCGTGCAACATGAGAGATATTGTAGCCAAAACTTGGCTATGAGGGAACTCATGGCCCAAATGCAAGGCCAAGAAAGCTTCTCCATTCCTCCATACGCCCCTCAGGGGCACTACCAGCAAGAGGATGAATTTGAAAGTCATAGAACTGCCTTGCCGGACTATAGCCGAGGTAGAAGCCCGTTTGAAAGGGAAGTGGAAGTTGATGTTTTCTCCAACTACGCTTCTGGCCGACCCACCGAGGTCCCATTGAACCATGATAACTTCCCACCTTCGTATGAGCAAGAGTCAAGACATAGGAGGGTAGACGGTGTATTTGATAGAATTAGCCCCGCTGAACCGAGGCTTAGGCAACAGCAGACACACTAGCCTTGGACAAGGCTACCGGCTCCACCTCCAGTGCCCCAGCAGTCGGAGGAAAGGCATGAAAATGTCCCCCCGTGTTGCTCCGCTTAGAAATAGGCACCACAGGAGGGAGGAAGAGGCTAGGAACTGTCCCGGAACCTCTCACCAATAACCATGACAAAAGGCCGAGGAATATGATTTAGATGAACGGCAGAGGTCCTGTGACTTAGACGACGACGATGAGAATTTGCCATTCTCGAGGGAACTAAGGAGTGCCCAGGTTCCAAACCACTATGTGATGCCAAAGATACCAAAATATGATGGAAAAAGTGACCCAGAGAAGCACTTGAATGCTTATAAAACTCACATGAGCCTAAGGGGTGCCACCTCAATTGTGAAGTGCAGAGCTTTCCATTTGACACTTAGTGGAGCGGCTGAAATTTGGTATAGCGGGTTACCACCTGGGAGCATAAGAAGTTGGCCCGAGTTCAAGACAACATTCTTGAAGAAGTTCGCGGTAAGCAAAGAAGGAGAGGCCCCCATCCAACGTCTCCAAGACATAAGACAAGCACATGGGGAGTCCCTAAAGAGCTTCCTATTACGCTTCACCGATGAGATGACGTATTGCGTACAAGTCACCGATCATGAGGCGCTATCCGCATTGAGGAGAGGTCTGAACATGAATACCCTATTCTGGAGGGACGAGCAAAATCAAGATCCCACGACCTATGACGCCCTACTCGAAATGACGAGGCGGGAAATCATCAATAAAGAATTGATTGAGCATAGAAACAGGGCAAGTAGAGGCCTCCCACCTCCTCAAAGACAACGTGCTAGGAGGCCGACCTCCCACCTGATGGACTACCAAATGAACCAGGCTGGAAATGAGAATTCTGGCCACACACTTGCCACCACCACTTTGAACGCGGTTCCTACCTTGACATATGAGGATATCAACCCAATTACTGATACCCAGAAGATGGAAACCCCACAAAGATCCCGTAGGAGGAGAGGCCGAGGTCAGGATTCGGGACCTAGAAATAGGTCAAATCAGAACCCACCAGGATACTGTGTACACCACCGATCTTATGGACACGACACAGCGGATTGCCAAGACTATGTGCATCGCTCCCGGCTAGAACCCCCTAGGAACAGAAATGAATCACCCCAGGCAAATAGGCCCCCGCCCAGGAATGACAACAGATGTGGGCGTGAGGAGGCTGCTCCCCGTCAAATGGATGTTTCCCCACGATGAAGGGAGCATGATACGAAGAGGCCCAGGGAAGGACGCAGGTACCGAAGAAATCGGCAAGCCCAGGATGAAGCTCTTATCCAAGAGATTGATACCATATTTGGAGGCCCATATGTCGACGGTGAGACAAGAAACACCAAAAGGAATTACGCCCGGGAGGCTAAACACCCCCCTTTGGTAAGCCACATTGTGGACAGCAGCTCCCGGAGGAACCAAGTTCTACCCATTATCTTCACCCAGGAGGACGCCGAAGGGGTTCACTACCCCCACTGCGATGCAATTGTTGTGAGAGCCGTCATAGCTCGAAATGGGCTCAAGCGAATGTTAGTTGACAACGGTAGCTCTGTCAACATTCTATTCGGATCCGCCTTTGACAAGATGATATTGGATCACCAGTTGACACCCACCACAACTCCTCTGTACGGATTCACCGGTGATAGCATCACTCCAAGAGGAAAGATAACACTTGCAGTGGAGATGGGAGAGTCTCCCCAAACTACGATGAACTTCATGAAGTTCCTCATTGTCGACAGTTGATTGGCCTACCATGGAGTATTAGGTTGGCCAGTCCTAAAAGAAATGAGAGCAGTCACCTCCATCCACCACCTATGCATGAAATTCCCGACGAAAAATGGGGTGGCAACGGTGAGAGGTGACCAAAGAGGATCGAGAGAGTGTTATCTAAGCTCCATCAAAAAGGTAGAGCCCCGAGATGTCCATGTAATCATAGCCGATGTAGTCACGACTGACGTCCCAGGTGATGCTCCCACGAACCAGAAGATATCGATATGATTGATGCATCACCCAATCTAGAGATATTGGTTATTGATGAGATCGATCCCCGCATAATTGAACATGAACCTCAAGCATCCCCAGTTGAGGAACTTGAGAGCTTCTCTGTAGACCCCCGAGACCTATCCAAGATGCTGAAAGTAGGCAAGGGCTTGTCCAACATTTTGAAGGAAAAGATTAAAGATTTCCTAAGTAGGAACCTTGATGTCTTTGTTTGGAGGCATGAGGACATGGTAGGCATAGACCCTAAGGTTAGTTGCCACCACCTGAAGGTCGATCCTAATGGTGTGCATCGACTTCATCAACCTCAATAGAGCTTGCCCGAAACACAGATTTCCTCTTCCAAGGATTGATCAACTAGTAGACTCCACGGCTGAGCATGAGTTGTTGAGCTTTATGGAAGCATACTCCGGCTACAACCAAATACCCATGCACCCGGCCGATGAGGAGCACACCTCTTTCATTACAGACCGAGACCTTTATTGTTATAGAATGATGCCCTTCGGGTTGAAAAATGTTGGAGCGACTTACCAAAGGCTCGTCAACAAAATGTTTATGGGCCTCATTGGCAAGATAATGGAGGTATACGTGGACGACATGTTGGTGAAAAGTTTGGAGGCTGAGGATCATATAATGCACCTCAACAGCACCTTCCAAATCTTGAGAAGATATAGCATGAGGCTCAACCTCCTCAAGTGCGCCTTTAGAGTGGCCTCCGGCAAATTCTTAGGATACATGGTCAATCAACGTGGAATTGAAGCCAACCCTGAGAAGATTGAGGCCCTACACAAGATGAGGTCCCTTCAAAAGCCAAAAAAGGTGCAAAGTTTGACTGGGCAAGTGGCCGCACTTAGCCGCTTCGTCTCCAAAGCTACAGACAAATGCCTCCCATTTTTTAAAGTGTTGAAAGTTGGGAAGAAGTTCCAATGGGACGAGAAATGTGAAGAGCCCTTCCAAGGCCTGAAAAAGCACTTGGGGCAAACCCCCCTCCTCTCTAAATCGAAGCCCGGTAAGATCCTACAGCTATATCTGACCGTCTCCAATGAGGCCATCAGTTCGGTTCTTACTCGAGAAGAGGGGACCACCTAACTTCCAGTTTACTATACAAGTAAAGCACTCCTATCGTCGAAAACCCGTTACCTCGATAAGGAGAAGCTCGCTTTGGCCTTGGTCACGGCCTCCAGGAAATTGAGACCCTACTTCCAAGCTCACACCATCCATGTGCTAACAAACTTTCCCCTAAGGCAGGTACTCCAAAAGCCCGATGCCTCAGGAAGATTATTGAAATGGGCAATGGAGCTAAGTGAATTTGACCTCGTGTTCAAGGCTAGGACAGCCATCAAGGGTTAGGCCTTGGCTGACTTTGTGGAAGAATTCGCCAACTTACCCGAGGTAGATGAAATCATGGAACCCGCAGAGCCCCCTACCTAGAACCTATTCGTTGATGGGTCGGCTGGGGACGCCGGCTCAAGTGCTGGAGTTGTCTTCATCAGCCCTGAAGGTCACAAGCTAAACTCAACGGTGAGGTTCGGGTTCAAAGCCACCAACAATGTAGTAGAATATGAGGCACTTATTGTATGCCTCAGGCTGGCCAAGGAAATGCAAGTAAAGAGGCTCCTCATCAGCAGTGACTCCCAGCTGATTGTTAGACAAGTAAATGGTAACTTCTCAACCAAGGACAAAACGATGGCCTCCTACTTGAAAATGGTGATGAACCTCATTCCATCCTTTGAAAAATTTGAACTAACCCAAATCCCTCGCATCAAAAATTCTTATGAGGGTGTACTCTCCAAGATCGCTAGTAGCAAGGATTCAGAACTACTCACAGTAGTACCTATAGAGCACCTCCTCCTACTATCGACCGAGGCCCCCAATGTAATGTGAGTCGTCGGGACCCCTACTTGGATGCAGCCAATCATAGCACATCTCAAAGACCAGATACTTCCCACTAACAAGCACAAGGCCTACAAGCTAAGGAGGAGGTCAGCCCACTTCCTCTTCGTTGATGATGTTCTCTATAAGAGGAGCTTCTCCCCCCCACTCTTACGATGTGTTGGAGGAGAATGGGCTACTTACATATTAAGAGAAGTCCATGAGGTCATGTGCGGGAATTACTCCGGAGGTCTATCTTTGGCACAAAAGATATTGAGGCAAGGGTACTACTGGCCTACCTTGAAAAGGGACGCCCTCGAGTTTGTACGAAAGTGTGATAAATGTCAACGATTCTCTTTGGTACAAAGGCAACCGTCACAGGATTTGACCGTGGTCTCCAGCCCTTGACCTTTCTCGAAATGGGGCGTGGACTTCATAGGTCCTCTACCGAAAGGTAGAGGAGGTGCAAGCTTCGCAATTGTGGCCATTGATTACTTTACGAAATGGGTTGAGGTTGAACCACTGACAAAAATCACAGAAGCCAACACTTCCAAGTTCTTATGGAAGAATATTATATGTCGGTTCGGGATTCCCTACTCAATCGTCTTAAACAATGGTAGACAATTCGACAACAAGAAGGTTAGAGCACTATGCGAAGAACTCGGCATTAAGAAGCACTTCTCCACGCCTCACCACTCACAAGTAAATGGCCAAGTTGAGGCTGTGAACAAAACAATCAAACACGTCCTAAAAAGGAAGCTTAATGTGTCAAAAGGGGCCTAGGTAGACAAGTTACCACAAGTTCTTTGGGCAATCCGAACCACCACAAGGACGCCAACCGGGGAAACACCTTTTCTCATGGCATATGGTACTGAGGCAATGAACCCCGTTGAAGTCGGACTTCCGTCTCCAAGACGTCTGCATTTTAGTGAAATAACAAACGATGAGCTTCAGAGGTGCGACCTCGACTTCATCGAAGAGAGAAGAGATGACTCCCAGTTGAAGCTCGCCACATATCGAAGAAAGATCAAAGGTAAAGAAGAGATCATTCCGGGTCAACGACTTAGTCCTTAGGAGAGTCTTCCTCTCCTCAAAGGAACCTAGTTCTGGTTTCCTAGGTCCGAACTGGGAAGGGCCATATAAAATCAGAGAAGAAATTCGGCCTGGGACTTACTGGATTGAAGACATAGACGGCAAGGCCCAACCCGTCCGTGGAACATCGAGCACTTCAGAATCTATTGCCAATGAATGTACTACCTCGCTGGACGATCTTTCCCAACTCTTGTAACATTTCTATGGTTCAATAAAATTCAATGATTAAATTAACGTGTCGCATTACTTCCTCACCTCGGAGGAGAGGTCTGGGTCCCATCTCTGGGCCACCTTGTTTGAAATCTGAGGCTTATGCACATGCCTCCCTTTGGCGAGGCTGAACGCCAAGGGGAGAAGCCTCAACATGGCTGCACCATCCACCATGTTGGGAAGCGTCGTCACCTCGAAATCGAGGCCAGGGTCCCATCTTTGAGCCACCTCGTTTGAACTCTGGGGCGCATGCACATGCCTTCCTTTGGCGAGATTGAACGCTAAGGGGAGAAGCCTCAACATGGCTGCACTATCCACCATGTTGGGAAGCGTCGTCATCTCGGAGTAGAGGCCAGGGTTCCATCTCTGGGTCACCTCATTTGAACTCCGAGGCGCATGCACATGCCTCCCTTTAACGAAGCTGAACGCCAAAGGGAGAAGCCTCAACATGGCTGCACCATCCACCATGTTGGGAAGTGTCGTCACCTCGGATTAGAGGCCAGGGTCCCTTTTTTGGGTCACCTCACTTGAACTCCGAGGCGCATGCACTTGTATCGGGGTAAAACTCCTAGCTCAACTGCAACAAGGTCCATTCTTAAGATCCCTTCAGGTTACAATTATTAAGCTCAAGTATAATTCATTTGCTTAAGTCCCATATTGGTCATAACTCGTGAGGCTTGCATACAAGTAATTTGTTTAACTGATTGGAGTTAGGATACCCAGTTAAAGTTATTTAGTTCTTCAGTCAACATTATGTTTAATTATTTAATGAGACCAACGCACTTGAGAGAAAGAAACAGCATTGAATAAAAAGGAGATTATATTGATTTTCAACTGAGATTACAAAAGGGGGGCCTGAGGCCAGTACATTGTAAATAACTGAAAAGAAAACTATCCTAAGCCTGAGATGATGGAGGTGCTTCAGCAGCTGGGACTTCTGCAGCTTGAGCTTCAAACATTGCTTCCTCTGCCTCTGCTACCTCATCTCCCACCATTTCATCAGCTGGGGTTTGAGGCACTTCGTTCGCAAACTCCGACCTGAGTTACAGATCCTGATTGGGATACAACTCCTCAACCCGCTCCATCAGTTCGGCATAAACAAAGTTCCTCTAGTAAGTACTGAAACTCTTGTACTCCTCGATATTGTGGAAGTTGGCAATGTAGTCTCTCACTGCCTCCTCCCTTGCATTTTGGGCTTCCTCTCTAGCATGGGTCGCATCATCGGCATACCACTTAATTTGGCCCTCGATGAACTTGTATACATCTTGGGCCCCCACCAGCTCCCTATTAGCCTTCTCCAAGGCTTTAGCTGTCACCTTCTGGTGGTCATTGGAAACTTCCACCTTCTTAGTCAAGGAGGCAACCTCGCACTGGGACTCTTGTACCTCCCTCTTCAATGCCTTTATTTGAGCCAAGGCAGACTCCAACTTGGTCGATTCTTCAAGTTTTTGGGCCCTGGCTTCTTCAGCCTCGGCCCTAGCTGCCTTCAGCTCCTCTGCAAGAGAGGTAGCCTTCCTCTCAGAGGACTGGATCCTCGTCTGAAAGTCAGTGAGGGCCTCCCTGCACTCCAGTGCGAGGCCAAAGATCCTAACACTTTGGCACACAAGAGCCCTTGTTAAGTCCGTGGCATCACAGGCGGAGGCGTGCAGCTGCCACCGATCCGTCCAGAATTTACAAAAACTTTCAGTAGCGCTTCATATTTCAGGTGGCAGGGCCTCTACCAAAGGCCAGAGGCTCCTCCCTGCCGGCAAGGAAGCTCGGAGACTTCCCTTATACTCGAACACATTTCTGTTTGGCAGCTCGTCCTCGACCACCTCAGCCTGCCTCCTTGCAGCCTCCTCCCTCACCTCATCAGCCTCGGCACGCCTAACCATTTCAATCTTAATCGCTTTCGAGGCAGCTTCCAGTAGCTTCGACAGTCCAATTTCTTTGCCTTAGAACACAGAACTCCCAAATTTGCTAGACGAGCTGGAGACGTACACCATCTTCCTCTTCTTCAGCTCCTCAGGGACTTTCTCCTTCCCCCGAGGCTCCTTGGACTTTCCTGGCCTCTGGGAGGTCCCCTCTTCGGAAGCCCGTGATGTGCTATCCTTGGAGAGATGCTCCACTCTGCCTCGGACCTCCTTGGCGCCAGTTGACCTCGGCTTCAGGGGCCTCGCCTTCACAGTAGAGGTTGCCTTGAGCATGGACTTCATGTCAGGGGTTGGGTACTCCTTCCTCTTAAACTTGTCTACAAAACACAGCTTGTCAGTATCAAAACGAAAACATAAAAACATACAAGTGTGGGAGCTTCGTACCCTTGGAGGCCATTAGCTCAAAATCGAGGAAATAGCGACTTCTGTCGATGAGGTGGTCGAAGTGGCGAAACTTCAGAGGTCTCTTGTAAATGTCCTCTATCACCTTAAACTCTTCCCTACTCAACTCGAACCTTGTACTACTATCTGCAAACGAGGCCTCAACAGTTAGAGAAAAATTAAAGTTGAAAATGGAATGCAAACTACTTAGACTGGGAGACTCACGAGCTTCGTAGTACTGGGTCGGTACTGTGCAAGACGGTCCACCGCCTGCTACCTGCCCCTCACCCAAAACCACAACTCCTTCCACCCCTTTATGGAAGAAGGTAGCCCCACCACAAAAGGTGCATGGGCCCCTCAGGGAGTCAAGTAATACCACCCCTTCGACTCCTTACCTATTAGCCTATGCTGGAATAGGGTCATAAAAACATGGAGAGGCATGTCCTTCCCAAGCGACACTTCCTTTCACAGAAAGTACGAACCGACCAATTGGCTCCACCCATTTGGGAGAACATGGGTCGGTGACAACATGAAATTCCTCATCACGGCCCTGAAGAAGGGGTGCAGAGGAAGACGCATACTTGCCTTAAACAAGTACTCGCTCACCGCCACGCACCCAGGCCTCGGATAACAGGCTCGCTCATGGGCCTCGGGCACCAACATCTCCACATAATGAGGTACACAGTACCTCTCCCTTATCTCTCCCAACCTCTTCGATGTCATATTCGAAGGGACTCTAGATGCCCCTCACTCTACATTGTAATCTACTACCTCCTCGGTCATAGCAATCTGCTCAACCTCAGAGTCCTCCCTGTAACTAGACCCCCGACCAAACGACACGACAGTGACCAACTCCCTACCTGAAGTCGACTCCATCTCAGAAAGCAACTAAGAACGCAATAAAAGGAGGATTTTTTGTGAAAAATACCTACTCAAATACTACACGACCAGAAAGTACCGGAAAAAGCAATGAACGGACAACCCAAACGCCGGAATGTTAAAGTTTTAAGGGAGAAAATCAGATTGCAAGTGCTGGAAAATCCAAAAAAAGGAGTTTCTCTATCCTTTTATAAAGGGTCAAGACGAACCCCTACCGTCAGATCAAAGCTTGTTCAATCTAGACCCTACATTTTAAATCGAATCCGAGGCGTAGAATTCAAACGATTTTTCAAACCTACGCCTCAGATTTAAGCGTGTCTCCCACACACCTCATCCAACGCGTCTGCTTCTAGAAACTCCAGCTGTTCTAATAATTACGATTTTAATTCGACGGCAGCAGGCGCCTTGGAAGTTGCAACGATTTAGCCACCTTTCCTCGAAAATATGCGCAAAACATCAAATCATTGGCACAACTGCCGAGGAACAATTATTGTCAATGAACATCGGCTTCATCTTCAAATTCAGCCATCAAGCCTCGCAGGTTCGGTTTCCCAAACCACCTCGGCTCATCTTCATCTTTTCAACCATCAAGCCTCGTAGGTTTGGTTTCTCAACCACCTTGGCTTCATCTTCAATTTTAGCTTTCACAAGCCTCGCACATTCAGTTCATTCCACCACCTCAGCTTCTTCATCATTCACCCACAACAGCACATTTCTAACTCCAACCATGATATAAATATCTATACTTGGACTTGGGGGACTATTGTTACGTGTTGTCATACTTAGCCAACCTACTTGGGCCTATGGCCCAATCAATCTGAACCACGTGGCACTCCAGCCGAGGTGGCATGTATGGCTGAGGCCCTTCATGCCAAGGCCCATATATCGAGGCTTGTGAAAGTAGCCGAAGTCCATACGTCGAGGCCCATAAACCGAAGCCATGATACGAGATCACCGAAAAGATAGCCGAAACCCTAAAGCGGAAGTATTACGTGAGTGGCAGAAGCCCCGAATCCGAAGTCGAAGCAGAAGCCTCCGAACCATAAAAGAATGTCTTCCATGATCACTTCTCCCAAGAGATCTTCTACATAAAGATCTTGTTAGAATGATTGATGGAACGTTTGTCATAAGTATACATGTCAAGTCTTGTTATTAGCATGGGGGTTCTGCATAAGCAATAAATGCGTAACAAGCTAGCAAGTCAAGGATGATGCCTAGGATTGGATGTTTGAATTAAAGAGATGAGGCCACGTGCCACCTCATCCAATGGCTGTCATTTCACATGTACCACTATAAATACTTCCCTTGTATAATATTAAAGGACTAATGCAAGAATCAATACAAGAAACCATACTTTACTCTCTCTCTTTCATATTGCTTTACAACATAATACGAGTTCATACATATTTACATGCACATTCATGAGCACCAATTGTAAATTATTGTATAATCGGATTACGAACATCCCGCTGGATTTCGAACGCTCTCGTCCCGCATCGTTGAGCTACTCCCACGCCCCTGATTCTTTCGCCCTAGACCGTCCACGTGTCTTAGCGTGTAGGACATTCGCTCATGTGTGCGCGAGTGGGTCCGACATCTGTTGGCAACATTTTTTAGGGTCAACAATTATTATCAACAATCTAAATGCCATTTTTTTGTGAGATTTCAAAAATATGGTTCTTTCCAATTTTGATGTTAATTTCCATACGAATTTTCACTATTTTTCTCATGCCATCTTTTCCCTCTCCACATTGCTGGACAAAAATTGAAGATTTTATGGGAGTTATGTGATGTCATGGAGAGTTGTAGATTTGAATTCAAAATGCAAACCACTCCATCCAACCCTTTTATTAACTTGTAGGTTGGACATCCCACATGAGCAATCCACGACCCGTATTTTTAAGAAAGGAAATAAATAACCAACACCTTGCCGTCCACCTCGCCTCTGCTATAGGAATGGTAACAGAGTGAGACACGGGACAAACAAAGTTACAGTTAATCAACTCCTTCAACGCGTGGCTCCGCATTTTTGGACCTCTAGCTTTTGTTTTCATTTTTATTGTTTTCTTTTAGTTATAATCTTCCATATTTTTTCAACTCTGATGATCTTACTTGAAAAGTTAACTAACAAGTTTTATCAAGAATTTTTTACTTTAGAAATATATTTGTTTCTAACTTTGTTTTCTTGTCATTCTCATCCGTGTCTTCTCATCGATTGCCACAATGTATTTCTACTCGCGGTTTCTATACAAAAAGCTCAACTAAAGAACATGAAAAGACAATATAGCTCTTAAATTTAATAAACACAATAGTTACACCACATTTTAATTGCAATGAAAATTCCCAAACTTTACTTCTTGTCATACTTTTTTTCAACTATTTTTAATTATGTTCTTGATATAAACACTTCATTAATTAGCACATTTCATCCTCGATAATGGTAAAATGACCCGTTATGAATAGGCCTGAGCATGGTTCGAGTTAGGTCGATTTTGAGTCCAACCCGAAACCAAAATCGACTTGATTAGTTTGGATGAATTCTAACATAAATCAACTCAATTCAACTGTTAAAATCAAACTAAATCAAACCAAATCGACTTCGATCAATTTGGACATTGACCCAAGTTAAAAAACAATTGTCCACCTAGTTAAAAAATTTGCATGCCTATGTACATATGTTTTTTTGCCTGTTATATTGGTTAATTGACGAGTTAGTGGTTTAAAACGCAATTAATCCAACCCAACTTTTTGATGATTAAAATTAATCTTTTCGCTGCCTCTTTGGATTAGCATCGCTATCCTTAGGCTCATCGCTCCTGTATCCTTTGACTTGAATCTCTAGTGACAATTTTCCCTTCCAATTTTTTCTCGTAAGATTCATTATTATATGCGAACCTCTTAAGCTTTTATTTTCCTAGCGTATTGCTTTATGTTTCGTAGGGAATTCAGTAAGGTTCGCAGAGTGAAATTTTTGGGTTAACAAAGTTAACGGACGGTCCATCCATTTTATCTCTAGAAGGTTAATGTGGCACGTAATGATAGGTTCTTTGTTATTTTAAATTGCTAGAAAGTTGGAACATTTGGGATGGTGCTGTTAGGTTACTGACCAGTCTTCCTTTTTTTCGTTTGGGTGTAATCAGTAAACTAATATTTGTAAATGGGATAATTTGTTGTTTGATACATGCAGGTAGGTTGGTCACTTGACATAGGGAGATTCTCCAGCTCTGTTTGGTGCCATTCTTTAAGAATTTTTTTTTTTCCTACATATTCATTTTTAGACACACATTTAAATAATAAAATATTTTATAAATAAATTTAGAATTTTTTAACCTTGTATTTTTAAAAAATTCATTATTCAAAACAATTTTTTTAGAAGAATGACTGCCAAACAGGAGCTTTATGGCTCTCTTCGTCTAAAATAAATTTTTTCTTTTACAAATAATTAGTCGAAAATGATTATTTACAGAGTTAAACAATAAACAAAAAAGTCAAAAACAGCCGTCAAATTTCTCCACTGCGGCTTCATTGTTCTTGTACAAATATTGTATGAAACCTCCGAACAACAACAATGCTATGGTAACAGATTTTTTTGACATAATGAATGATCGACACTCACATTGGCGGGACCCATTTTTTTTGGACTTTTTATTCACGCAAGGCTCACGTTTTGGGAGAAGATATCTATCATCATGTCAAAAAAATTCTGACAAAATAGTTTAATTGTCCAAACAATCTGACTGCTATTCTATAATTTATAATCATCAATAATTAGAAATAGGATTGAGCTACATGTACAGTCCAACTCGAACTATACACAGCCCCTCACGTGTGGGGGCCGCGCTCAATAAAAAAATTGCTAACCCCCACGTGTGAGGGGGCGGTCATCCAAGTTGTGAGCTCGGATGTATAAGCATCAATTCCCTTAGAAATAATGTTAATCATCTTTCGCTCAAATCTATCGATTGTAAAGACTTTTTCTAAGCTTAATTTTTTTATAACGAGATTTGTAAAGGATTCTCTCCTATTGAACCATCTTTTTATTTTCATTTCAATAAAAAAATCTTATATACTAATAACAAATCATGTTTTATGTTTGTGATTAGACAAATCAAGTTATTTGATTAGTATTTGTAGGGTTAACTTTTATTTGAGGCTTACCAATTTTTTAACTGATAAATTTTCAGGTAAAAATATATTTTTTGTTGAAGAGGAGCTATCATTATAAGTGTACGTAGGCATGTTGGTATGTGATTTGTTGGACAATTTGTTTGGTACAAAATTTTAAAAGTGTGAAGGATATCTTTTGAGGAATTTACAACTGAAAATGAGGTAAAATTTGCAAGTGCACATGCGATTGATAATATTTAAAAATAATAATAATAATTAGCATTACTAAACATGAGCTCAAGGAGCTTATCAAGTATCTTTATAATAGTGAGCATTCCAAGCTTAATCCTCCAGTTTGTCCCAACTGGAAAACCAGAATGAAATAGTCAGAGTCAGTAATCACAGTAGCATAACAACTTTCGGATACCCACAACTTTTCCTCTCTTCCCAAAAAAACTCACAGAGAGAAACCCAGCAATCACCAAAAATTGAAGATGCTGAAATTAACCTCCACCATATTTTACTAGTTAAACTCCACCAGAACTTTTACAACTAAACTTAGCACCCAACGTTTCGTAGCACACTCTACTTTCTACTTTCAAATGGGATCTGTGTTGCGCCGAAGTCCCGGAGTTTTTATGTCCAGACGCATTTTTTCATCCGCAGTCCACAGCATTTTGTGCTCGGGAGATGAAGGAGGTGGGAATAAGGAGGATCGAACTTCCAAGGCTGTCATTTCTGTGAGGGCATTTTTTTCTCGACCATTGCTCGAGTAAGTTGCCGATGCATTTAATATGATAAAAATAAATTGCATAAAACTTGTCCTCCTCTGAAGAATCTCTTGAAGAAAACAAATATTGTGCTGCAATGTAAAACAAAATTATGAACCATAACAATTATTTACATCAAAAGGAAATCATATCGAATATATAAAGTCTTCAAGAATGTAGTACCTCGACAAACTTAAACTTAAAAATCATGTCTAGAAAATCTTAGAGTCAAATCAAATTCATCTCAGAGATACTCCGAAATATATTTAGTATCTGTCCAAGTTATATCTCATATGAATAAATTAGACAATTAATATTAGCAGCAAAACCTATAGAATGTAAAAGCAAATGACTAAAAAATGTATACATAGCATACAATGGTACTTTGGACCTCGATACTAATGCACGACAATTTTATAAAGATATTCATAAAAACAGACACAAATATCTTGTTACTTCAATTACATAACATTGAACATTCCTAATGGCAAGCAACAAATCCTTGTATCCAATGAAAAGAGCGATGAACAGCCCAACCCACATTTTCAAGTTTCCTTCCGAAAATAAGAAATATTCAGTTGATCAAACTAAAGAATGACTGTAAATCTATTTCCGTTTCCTTCGTTTAAAATATCCCTTGATGGAAGCTGTACCAAGATAAAGTGTCTTACACCCAGATAAAGGCATTAATATTATTGACTAGGTCACAAGACAAGAAGTTTGTTAAATAAAACAAATTATACATCAATGACATGTAAATTAATAAAAAATAAAAATTGTTTGCCAAAAATATTATAAATGTAAATAGAAAGAAAAATGAAACTTACATTCTTGAGGTTCAAATTTCCAAACCCCAAAACTACATAATGTCATTGGAGATGAAGGATAAAATTTTGTTTATGTTGCTCTACCTAAGTCCTCAAATTAACAATACAACAAAAGCATCACAACGATAACAATCAGTGGCGGAGCCATACATTCTTCTTTGTGTGGTCAAAAATTAAATTATATATTTTCTCTTGAACAATCGATTTATCAATGTTTTGCTCTTCACTAAAAAAATGGAGATTTTATGTTGTCCAATCATTGGACCTAAAAACATCTCAATGTAAGCTATTTTGATACTCATATTACAGAATTGAATTCCAAAAGTGTTCTTTAAAAAAATCTGAACTCGTACTAAGTTCTTCAATAGTCAAGAATAGTACATAAACTAACTTGGTTTTGAAGATTTTCAAAATTTTATCAACTCTCCCACTTTATGCAGTGTATCTCCCTCATCCTCCCCTCCCAAAAACAAGAAAAATTATACACATTAATGAACATGATTGAATCAATAATAAGTGTCGGTAGGTCACCAAATCCGACGCTATCTATTTTAATATAGTTAGACAGAAACAATCTTGTCACCCTTCAAACGATATTCTGCAACTTAATTTACTAGTTTACAAGCAATATTAAAACAAGCTTATTGAACCACCATGGTAATGACTTGTACATATCAGTATGCATCAACCAGTTTGGGTTTTAATAGATGCTGAGCAAAAAATAAAAAGCAAACTTCTCCTTCCTGAAATGCTAAAAATCATCTACAGAAGAAACTCGTGTTGCCTAACTGTACTCATAAATGTAGTTCTATCCCCAAATAGAATCTCACCATGGAACTCCAAAACAGACTTAACCCCCGTTTGATACCCATTTTTTTCAAAATGCATTTTTTCTCTCTTCTTTTCAACCACACATTCTTTATTAAAATAATATTACGCGTAAATTGTTCTATGAAACGTTGGGAGCTAAGCTTAGCAGGGTGTTCTATAAAAAGTTGGGAGCTAAGCTTAGTTGTAAAAGTTTTGGTGGAGTTTAACAAGTAAAATATGGTGGAGCAGCTTCATTTCTTTTGGTGATTGCTGGATTTCTCTGAGTCTCAAGAGTTTTTTGGGGAAGAGAGGAAAAGTTGTGGTTTCTTGTGTATCGATGGAGAAGGGGGAGTTGTGGGTATGGGAAAGTGAGACTACTGACACACTACAACATACTTTCAATTGGGGGAAAAGTACCCAGCTTAGAAGAATAATTTTTTCCCTTGTCACTAGCATCAATCTGTTGAATGGCCATGTTACCTTCACTATTGTTGGGCTGGGCAGCAATTAACTTAAGAAGAGTCGGCCCAGCAGCATCATTAATCTTAAGGGAACAATACAAATCAATGCAACATCCAAAAAAAAAGCTCGAGCAATCGTAGAAAGAAAATCATTCACATTACCAGAATCGTATTCTATAGCAATCGGAATTAATTGATCCGTAATCAAGCAACATTCGTTCTTCCGTAATCTGGATTACAATCAGGTATGTGATTCCAATTTTGAAATCCTATAACAGCGTCTGTATTCATCGTGTGGGTTCGAATTCAACCAATTCATGTTAGGACATTACGATTTACAAACAGTAGCCTATGTGACTCAGCTGCATTATGATTGTGGAAGTCAAATAATTATGTTATTGACAGTTACATATGTGACCGGTCTCAATATGTAGCATGAATTTCAATGTGTGACCGTCATAGGTGATTGGGATTGACTGCATGTAATAGAGTTCTACGTATGATACAGAATTTTTTGTATGTGACCTTGAGTTGTATATGAAATCATACTTTTTGTCAGTGCCAAGAACTATATAAATATGACCATAGCAGATACCTTAAACTGATATGTGACTGATTTTCTCATATAAATCCTGCGATTTTCCTTTTGAATTTTGCAGAAATGAGATATGTGCACGTTTGCTTGTTATACAATCACAGTCAGCACTGGTGATGGTCGATCATAATTGTTCTTATATAAAGCTTGTGGAAACAGAAGTGATAGAGTTCAGTCTAGATCCTACTAAGGTAGCTGTCACAATGACTTACACACTGAATGTTGATCTACCTCCAGTAAGAATAAGTAGTGATAGTAATGTTCGAACATACGTGACTCTAAAAACTGTAGAGCGTGACCCATCAAAGTACCCCATAAACATTGAGGTAACATCTACAGAAATAGGGCATGAATCGCTCAATTCTATGTTAGACAATCCAAATGCACTTTATGTGCAATCTAGTGCAGGGGTGTATCCGTTGCAGAATATAACAACTGACATATATGATGCAGTTGTAGAAACATCCCATCGCATGGATGAAAATTTGGTCACAATTGTTTCCATTCCTGCTGCAATGAGTATAGAAGAAGACAGAGTGTTTCACAATAAGGATGTTTTGAAATTGAGCATGTCTTTCTTTGCCATACAAAATATGTTTGAATATGTGGTAAGTTGATCAGATAAGAAGGAGTATTTAGTCAAGTGCTCACATGATGACTGCAGCTGGATATGTAGGTCTTCAAGGTTGGGAAAAACAGAGATTTTCAAGATTTGAAAGCTAACCGATGGTCACACATGTGCTTCAAACATAGTCCTAGTAGCTCACAGGCAAGTCTCAACATCTGTGGTGTTCTCATGCATCAAGTATAAGTATACATTATCGCGTACTGTATACACTCCGAATGATATATGTAACGACATGTTGCATACATATGGGGTCACAATGAATTATGTTAAAGTATGGAGGTTGCGGGAAAGAACTTTGAAACTAATCAGGGGGGATCCAACAAAGTCATTTCGACAGCTATCAAGCTACTTTTATATGCTTGAACAGACAAATCCTAGAACGGTGAAAAAGTTGAAAGTCGATGGTCACAACAGATTCAAGTATTGTTTCATGGCACTTGGTGCATCGATTGAAGGATGGGTCCAATGTAGGCCTGTAATAGTTGTGGACGGCACGTACCTGAATAGGCACTACGGAGGCACTCTATTTACAGCTTGTACACAGGATGCTAATAACAGCATCTTTGTGCTTGCGTTCGGTGTTGGCGATAACAAAAATAATGCATCTTGGACATGGTTTTTAGAAACCCTTAGGGGTGCTTATGGTAATAGGGAAGGACTTTGTTTTGTATCAGATAGGCATAACAGTATCAAGAATGCAGTCGAATGGGTGTATCCGGGTACAAGTCATGGAATTTGTACATACCATTTGCTTCAAAACTTGAAATCACACTTTGGTAAATCAAGTCACAATATAATGCAACCATTCAATTTGACTGTTCATGCATATACTTTGTCAGATTTTGAGTACAATATACAACAGTTGGACATAATCAACAAGAAGATTAGAGGTTACCTGGTAAGGTTTTAGTTTCATACATGTACATATTGTCCGTGAAAGGTGTACGCCTTCCAACCTAATAATGTTTTGACTTCACATGATGAAATTGGACCAGAAAGGTGGTCACGGCTCCACATGCCTGCAAATAGGTACTCCACGATGACCTCTAATATAGTGGAATTCGTCAACGCAGTCACAAAAATAGTGAAGAAATATCCTATTATAGCGTTGTTGGATTCATTGCGACAAACAATACAATCTTGGTTTTATAAGAACAGAGACACGGCATATGGCACATTTACAAAGTTGTCCACCAAGTACGAGCAAATGATGAGAGAAATGAGCACATCTTTGAGGAACATGAGGGTGACGAACATATTTGTTACATTACATCATATACATATATATGTGACTTGGTGGAATATCCAATATGTACGATGTGTGACCTGACATTGTTATTTTCTTTGTTTGCAGGTATCTCCAGCAAACCAAACAATATTTTCGGTTGCTGATGAGGGATCATCATTTGTCGTTGATATAGAGAAACAAACTTGCACGTATGTCATGTCCACACGCATTGGCTGTAATAGCAACAACTAAACGGGATCCATACGATTATTGTTTGTACTTCTACACCCGTGAAGCGTACATGAATGCATACCAATACACAATATACCCAGTGGGGAGTCCAAATGAGTGGATTGTGCCCCCGAAAGTTGAAGACGTAATTGTCCTGGCACTTAATCAGAAAAGGAGATCAGGCAGACCAGCTGAAAAGAGGAGAAGATCGTGCATTAAGGAGAAACAAAAGGTGAAATGTGGACATTGTGAAGGTAGTTGTCACAATCGCAGGACATGCAACAACCTACTTCCATTAGCTAAAAAATAATCGAAAATCATGTGAAATGTTAACGGTATCGACATTTTAGCGTTCATAACTTTGGTTCGTTAGGCCCTTACACGTACACAATTTAGGCTTACATTTTCATTGATCTGTGACAAACAAAATATACAAATTAACTTCTCACATTAACATTAGTACATTTTTCCTTCTATCCACGAGATGTGTGCATATGTCACTTTTAACAGTAGTTATGCAGACATATGACTTGTGACCTGTGACAGCAGCTGTGCAGATATATTAAATTTCAAGACTTGTGACACACGATCATGTGACTTGTGATATGTGCATAGTCATGTGACCCGACTTGTCGCCAACAACCTGTGAACAAGGAATACAAATCAAAGAATGTGACTGCAGCCTAATTACTTATGCACATGTGCACATAGTGATATGATTCTTGGACATGTACACATAGTCGATTGGCATGTGATGTGTGACCTGTGCAAAAAATACTGTGACCTGAGATCTGTGACCCATTTCAACAGTGAATTGTGTACTTGATACATTAACCTGATATATGTGACCATCCTCAAAAAATCTTTGACCTCTGTACATAAAATTGTAACATGTGATATGTGACCCATTTCACAGACATCTGTGACCTGTTTAAAAAAATGTTTGTGACTTGTGATGACCCAATTCAAAATAACTTTGACCTGTGTACATAATACTGTAACATGTGATATGTGACACATTTCACAAACATATGTGAACTGTGTACGAAAACATGATAAAGGTTTGTGACCTATGACACAGACATCTGTGACCCGTTTCACAAACATCTGTAACCGTTTCACAAACATCTGTGACCTATGATGACCTAATTCAAATTACCTGTGACTTGTGTACTTGATTTTGTAACCTGTGTACAAAAATACTATAACATGTGATATGTGACCCATTTCACAAACATACGTGACCTGTGTACAAAGACATAAGGAACTCTAGTCTGTGACCTATATTAAAAACATATATGACATGTTTCACAAACATTTGTGACCCGTGATCTGTGACCCGTTTCAAATATGTCTGTATTAAAAACATATGTGACCTGTTTCACAAACATCTATATTAAAAACATATGTGTGACCTGTTTCACAAACATCTGTGACCCATTTCAAATATGTCTGTGACCTGTGAGCATAACAGTCTGTGAACAAATCAACATTTTTACCAGAAGCATTCACCACACCGATAACAAGACATAAACCAAACGATCATACGGGAACTGTCACATATACAATTCTCATAACCATAGGCAAGTTGTTTTGTTTTCATTAATACACTTAAAACAACAAGTCATTTCAAGTTACATGAACAAAATAAACTCCATCCATTGCAAAACATAAACCACCAAAAAGTATTCTAGCCACTACACAAAATGTCTACAGTCACTCTATGACAATGTTCTCTCCCGACAACTGAACCAACTGAGTTGACTTCTTGATAAACTTGTGCTTAAACAATCGGGTGGCAATGTCCAACCTAACTCGACTCGCATCAAAATTCATCGGCATGGACTTAATGTCATCACGTAGCATGTACTCTGCATACTTAATGATGAAGATGCCACAATCATGACTGAACAACAAATTCAAGAGATGACATCTGAGAAATGGAAGTATGAGTGAAAATTTGGAGACCAAAAACAATTCATAAAAAGGAAAAATAAGTCACAAAGTTGTACCCATTTTGTTGATGCGGAGTGTCATCTACGAGCAATACTCTCAAAACAATTGGATCTTTGCTCGGATCGGTAGAGGTTCTTTTCCATATGCCCAAAGTAAACAACAATTTCGGGATAACTCTGACAAAGGGGTCAACCCCGAGCAAAACCATTTTCTCACGATAAGTCTTGTAACTTGAGTTGTATATGTACATCTTATGATTTTTTATGTCAAGTTTACAGAGCATCCAATGTGCACGATTGATTGGCAAAATTGGCAAAAACACATAATCAACTTCAAACCAAGGGCGATTGAATTCTAAATTGCTACCAGTAGCAACGTTAACAATGTATTTATCCGTCATGATCACATCTAGATCTTTCTGAAACTGGGGAAAAATATTTTTTATATTAACCTGGAACAAACAGTCAGTTGTGGTTGTACACAAGCTTGCTTGCATCTTGACTTCTCAGGGGCAAACTATCGCAAATAGTGAAAACAGACGTCCATATGTTGTAAAATATGACAGATAGGTTAAAAGCACGGAAAGAGTGCTGTAAAGTGTGGCACACGTTTAATGTGCTTCACACAGAAGACTGGCGCCTGTGAATATTGAAACCTCCGATCTGTGACCCATTTCAAAACAACTGTGACATGTATATATAATATTGTGACCTGTGTACATAATATTGTGACCTGTGATACATTTCACGTACTTCAGCGACATGTGCACACTGATGTGATCTGTGACCTAATTTCAAGAATCTGTGACCTCTGCATGTTTGATCTGTGACTTGTGAGTGTGTGACCAGTGTACATAATATTGTGACTTGTGATATGTGACCAATTTCAAGGATCATACCGTGCTACTCAATGAAGATTCCGAATATATAAGTTGATGCCACCAGGTTTTTTACCCCACAGGAATTGAACCGAGTACAAAAGATGGACGAATGACATCATCAGCATCATTAAACTTCTTTTTGAAACGGGAAAATAACAGCTACATATAAATTAAAACCCCAGATTACCCAACTTCATAAATAAGAGCACACGACATCAGATGTACGTACTTGTTTCGTGGTTTATAACCTCTGTTAAACCAATTTTGAAATGCAACAACATCAGCCTCATCCGCATGCTTGTCATGCTTGTCGAAAACAATAGCATCATCGAAATGCTTAATTTATTTTCCAGTACCGATAACATACGAGGACTGTAGTATCCGTGTGGGTTTGGGGGTTTTCTTAACTGGCAGACCTGATGTTGGTGCGAAAGGAGGAGACCCCTGCATGCATGTCGGAAAACAATGAATGCATTGTTTGAATAAATATATTTATGCAGACAATATATTATGTGACCGTATGAAATACTTGATCCTCATTTATGGTCTTTGTCGCTACATCAGCCTGCTCCTCAATTTCACAGTCCTTCACCACACCAGCTATAATAGCATCAACCTCATTAGAAATGATTGGTTTTGAAGCAACACCCAAGTCGAAAGACGGGGTCGAAGGAAAGGACGGATATTCAATTTTGTCAGCTAGGTCCATCTTGCCCTTGCCTTTCCTATCGATATGTTGTTGAATGTCTGTAACCTGCTGTAACACTATTAATAGATAACCTAAGGTAATCACTACAAAAAATGATTTCAATTATAGAATTACATACATTCTCCTGCTGTGGTGCATCTCCAACATTGTGACCTTCACTCTTCTCAGTTGCTTTTGCTACAATTGCATCCGTCATGCTCGATATTAAAGCGGTAACAGAATCGGACAAGAATGTCATGCTCGACCGTATTTTCGTCATGTCCAATCGAATTTCACCTTGGACACGGATAAGGTGATCAATCTGACTGCTCCTATCTCGTTTTAAGTCTAATAGTTGTGACTTTAGGTCCTTGAGTTGCACTATTAACTCTTTATTAGTACACTGGAGTTCAGTCATCTGTCTACGTAACTCCGCTTTCAACTTTTCAAACACCTGTAAGCAAATAATTGTAAAATGGTTATGTTACATTGTTGTGATTTGTGATCACTTCAAATATATAAGATATATGTTTGGATTTGTGAAACAATAATGTGAAATAAAAACATATTTCTCAGTAAATTGTGACCAGACACTAGTCCGTGACCTTATTCGACAAATCTGTGACCTATACACACAGGTCTATTGCTCGTTGAAATATGCGTGATCTGAAAATTTAACACATTGTTATGTGACCTGGGATTGGGACATAATTGCCAAAATTGTAACTTCATAAATAAAAAGACTAGATAACTTACAGCTAGTTGTGGTTCATCATCTGCATGAGTAGCCTGCGACTGGGGTGAACTATGGATGTCATGCCCCTCTGGCTCCGTAGGATAATATTCCCGTGTTGCATGCTCCTCAGTAGGTGGGTGGAAACGGGAAGGTGTCTTTTTCCTTTTCGGAGGTGTATCAACAAAATCATCGTCGTCGTCATCATCTTCAACATCACTTGAATGCCCTTTACATCCATCTATAATCATTAACAACCGTAGTCTGTTTGGAGATTGGGCAGGGGCACTTGTGCCTGCGTCGCCCGTATCTCCAAATTGGATGTCTTCTCGTACATATGGTTGCAAAGGTTTCTTGTACAAAATGTCTTTCATATATGGAGCTACAATTTCATCATCAGACGAAACAACGTAACGAACTTCAATCTGCAACAGTGATATAATTAATAATCATATCAGTTATCTACGAGCATATTGATTATCAAAGTTTTGTGACATAAGCATGTTTAGTGTCATTATCGTGCGATGGAAACTTGATGACATCACACGGTGAATGTAGCATATATTTCATGTGTGTGATCTGTGAAACATGCAATGACCAAATCATGTGTGGCTAATGTGTACATAATTGTGACCTTTACACTATATATTATCTGTTGTGACCCTTAATATGTAACTGCAATAGCAATGAACAACAACTAAGAACAAAAAGTTTCACACTTACGTTAGGCTTGGAAAAGACCTCTTCATCCAATTTAACTGTAGACAGCTGTCTATTCGATGCCCAGTTCACAATGCGGGGGTGCCTATTCCCTACCCTATTGGTCATAGGTCCAATAAGACTTGGAATTGATTCATAAATCCAGACTTGAAATGCAATCAAAAACCCTTTCAGCCAGTAGTGAGGATTCCTATGACCCAAACCCTCTTTTAGAAATTTTATAGACATCTCAAACAACTCCTTACCCCAGAGAAATCATTTCATCGCAGCAAAGTCTTCTACTAAGGCAAATAGATAGTTTTCAACCACCTTCTTATACGATGTGGAGAACAAGAAAGACGTTATCAAATATAAAATCCCGATACTTACAACATCATGATCGTCTACATCTAACAAGTTAAAGAATACATTGCGCATATCTTCATTTGTGACTAGTTTCAAATTTCCAAAATACGTTCCCTTAATTCTGGAAGGAATATGCTCAAGATTTTTCCCGACGTCCTTACCATTACATCTCATACCAATAACTACACAAAACTCAAACAACGAAAATCAAACATATTTGTTTGCAACCTTGAACCACATCTCATTAGGACTCGGTTGTTTCACCTCCCTCAAGAAAAAGTAGTGTATCGGTTGAGGCTGCACCACAATTTCCTGGCAATCAATGTAAAAGGAAAAACAAGTGTCTGTTAGAATAAGCTTTTGTTCATCTGTGAACTTTGATTTGAAGTTGCTCAACACATTCCTGGTCAAATTTGTTGTAATTTTGTCAGGAAACCATAGGTCTTGGGGGAGTATGTAATTCCATTCCTGCAAGACATTACAAAAATTGGAAACAAATGTCAAAAACCTTTATCATGCACACATACAAATCCAGACATAAAAACATATAATCACATGGATCACAACTATGTCTCACAACACACTGATGGAGTCACAAGTGTATTTGAAAAATTGTAACACGTGTTACCAGTATGATTTCAAAAATCACTCAAAACATTTACAACAACCATATCGAATAACATGGGCCAATTTACATAGTCACAAATCTGCATTGGACAAAAATGGTTACAACCATTTAGTGAGTTCAAAAAATGGTCACAAACCCACAGGTCCAACCCACAGGTCACTGGAAACCGTTGAGTCACATTTGAAATTGAAAAATAGTCACACAAGGATTACAAATTTTCATAGTCACAAATCTGCATATGACAAAAAATGGTCACATACCCACAGGTCATAACCATTTAGCGAATTCAAAAAATGGTCACAAACCCACAGGTCACTTGAAATCGTTGAGTCACATTTGAAATTGAAAAATAGTCACACAAGGATTACCAATAAACCACGTCATAAAATGAAAATTCCGGATCAATACCGCAATACTCCGTTCACAGTCACTTAGGGAGTTCAAAAATCATTTACCCATATGTTCATTTAACTCAATAGACTACAAAGAACACTTACATTGTTCGATTTTCGTCTTCGAGACCCGGTCGAGGTTTTCGGGGTTTCATCGCAGACACGTTTACCGACTTGTGGACTTCTGGCGTTCCGTTGATGGCTTGTAGAGGAACGGTCTGTTTTTTTTTTCTCGATCACAACTTCGGGTTTTCGCCATTGCCAAAGCCTTGCAGTGCTTTGTTCGACTTCGGGTCACAAATACGGAATGACAGATGAAGACGGTTTAAGATTTAGGGTAAATATCTTATATCACGATTGATCATTGAGGGATGTGGAGTGCGGTTGAACGGTTTGGAAAGATTTCTTTCCCTTATTTAAAAATTCTCTCTTTGCTATTAACGTAAAAAGTGGGAACGGTTAGAGATAATAAATATATTAAAATGTTGATAAATAATTAATTACGACCTGATTTGTGAATTAAGGAACCTAATTACTTAATAATAAAATATGAACTTAAAATACCTCAGTGGCTGTAATTTCCTCTAATCTTAAATGGGGGCAGCCCACTAAGATGGGCCTGGTTCTCTTTCTTTTCCATAAATTAAAAAGGCCCATGAGGATAACCAATCACTAACAAACACCAACAAAATAATTAACAATATATATACTATGAATTGTTACCCAAATTGGAAGCACTTTTGACCGTCTGCTAAAGCTGAAAACAACCCAGTATAGCAAAGCAAACTTCACTTGAATCACAGAACGAAAGCAATACCAATACAATTTTGAAATTTGGAAAATGTCACCACCAATACATACACAATGCATATAGCCTACAACCTTAAACTTTGAAGATGAAGCAAGAAAACTCAGCACCGAATCAAAAGAAGAAGACCCAAAAAATAAAACTTTGACACTGCACAGGAAGCTGCCAAAGAAACTGAACTGGCCAAACTCCAAAAACTGAAAAGTTGGGAACACCCAAACAGAATGGAGGCTGGAAGAGAAGAAATACCAAGCAGGACGAAGCCTAGCAACACCACACCCTTGGACCCAAGCTGCTGGCCGAAAATTGAACTAAGAAAACAGAGACCAAAGAACCACAAAATGGAGATCAGGATTGTGCTAGAAGCTGAAGCCAACCACCGCTAGAAAAGCCAGTCCAAAATCGACCAATCTGAGTGCAAATCTGAGATGGACGAAACCTCCTGTTGACCTCCAAAAATGGCTCCAACAGATTCTCGAGCCTCGTCCCCTCGAAACCTGCGCAAGTAGTACCCCGTCAAAAAGCAAAGGCAGCCGGACGAGAAGAAGGTCCGACGACCGTTTGCACTCCGACGGTCAAGTCAACGGCCGGACGGAGATAGATATATAGAGTGCAATAGTATGGAGATAGGGGTTTGGCTAGAGAATGTAGAACATACCTTGATTGTGTGAGTTGAATCTATATATATAGAGAAATGGATGTGAAGCGGGCCAAACGGGTTAGTGGGCCTAAGTCTGAGCCCAATACGAGGAGAGCAAAATAATAGGCGCTTCGGCTAGACTTCTTAGGGCCTCTGTTGCGCCTTGGTTGGCCTTGTCAAAGCCTCGACTTTGCGACCTAACACTAATGGGCCTGGCTCGGGTCCAATAAAATGACCCAATATGGAGTGATAATTCATATGCATAACAGTAGCCCCCCAAGTCCGAGTCATATTATTTATATGCTAGTCGAACTTGAAATATAAACTCTGAAGTAGGCGAGGTCTTATAGATTGCCTCAGAAAGATAGGAAGCTCCAATTAGTGAAGTCTTACGAACTGCCTCGAGAATATACATCGATCTCGAATAGGCGAGGACTTACGAATTGCCTCAAGAAATATGAGTTGCTCCAATAAGTGAGGACTTACGAACCGCCTCAGAAAATGTGTGTTAGAATAAGCAATGGCTTACGAATTGCCTCGAAAGATATACTGTATATATTTTTTGAAAATTTCAACAGCATCTTCCCTGTAATATGGACTAAACCAATCCTGTAATACAATACAATATATCCACAACACATATAACAAATCAATTTGGGGTCCATTTGCCCCTTCAAATGTTTATAAGGTGTAACATATCACATTTCTCCAAGATATGTGCAAAGGGTTTGTCATGCATTATAGTAAATCATGTGCTCGCACCACTCAGTGTATCGGTAGTGCTATAGTGAAGCAAGTAACATGATGTCGACAATAAAATGAAAATAATGGTGATACGACATACGTACTCACTGTGATGAAAATAATGTATGACGTGGTAGCAATGATATGTCATTCATGTTTGGAAGCAGTAATGTGATGCGTATAATGTATGACATGGTAGCAGTGATATGTCACTCATGTTTGAAAACAGTAATGTGATCAAACGGGTTCGGTTAGAGAGTATGTGAAGAGTTTCCAATCTCTGATGCTACATACTACTGGAAAGAGATGGCTAGATATAATAGATTCTAATTCATCCTAGCTTGGTATCCGTTCCACTTCGAGCATCAGAGATTGGAAACTCTTCACATACTCTCTAACTGAACCCGTTTGCAGGAGGGAGAGCATTAAATAATATTGCAGGTAGCAGCAAGCCTTACGTTAAGCAAGAAGTATGCTAGCAGTAATATGCAGCCCCCAAGTCTGAGCCGAATATTTATATACGGGTCGGACTTGAAGTACTATTGTGATAAAGTTGATATAGAGGTGATGCTTTGTAAGTAGCATAAGCAACAAGGGCGATGCGTTGGATGCAGCAGTAATGCTCTGATTGTAGTAGCAGAGGCGATGCTTAGGACATAGTAGCAGAGGCGATGCTCTGGATGTAGTAGTAGAGGCGATGCTCTGATAGCAGAGGCGGTGCTCTGAATGCAGTAGCAAAGGCGATGCTCTGGATATAGTAACAGAGGCGATGCTCTGGACTGAATATGAGTAACTGTACTGATATTGAAGCATGCTGATGTATATCAGCCGTTGACTTTTTAAGATCAGTCGAGTGTATGGTTGTCGCTGCGGTTGTAGGTTCAACTATCTCTATCAAAGCGCTGACTCATAGGATGACGCATGGGAGATGCTGAAACTTGTGAAGATGAAGGTCGGGACACATCTTCAATTGAGGCGCTGAAGCTTCAACGCTACTTGAGGAAGGAGCTCATCTGCCACCGGTGCGCTGACCCACAGGAGACGACGCGTTGGGAGATGGCTAAAACTTTGTAAAGCTTAGGAGGGAATGCGGCCACCGAGGTGATAACCCGCAGGGAACTCCGCGTCAGGTACGTCTAAGCTTTGTAAAGCTGAGTGAGGAACTCATCTGTCACCAATGCGATGACGTCTCAGGTGTGTCTAAGCTTTGTAAAGCTGAGTGGAGAGCTCATCTGCGATCGATGCAGGAGATGGCTGAAGGTCGATAAAGCTTTTGCAACGCTGCAATCGAGGTGATGACCCACAGGGGACTCCGCGTCGGGAGGGTTGAAGCTTTGTCAAGCTGTGGACAGCATCTGGTGAGGTAGGGGATAGACGTCCCGCGAATAAGTCTCAAACTATCAGAGCCTTAGTGATTTACCTCGAAATGACGAGGACTTAGAGTCAGGCTCGACGATAGTGAGAAGTGAGGAAGACATCTTGCAGAGCATTGAATAAACATCTAACGAACTGTCGGAGTCTTATAAGCCGACCTCGGATAGAAGAGGACTTAGAGCTAAGCTCGGCGATAGTGAAGCGAGGGATACTCATCTTGTGGAGCCACGAATAAACCTCTGATGAACTGTCAAACTATCGGAGTCTTATAAGCTGGCCTCAGGTAGACGAGGACTTAGAACTAAGCTCGACGATAGTGAGGTGAGGAAAAGACATCTCTCGAAGTCGAGAACATATGTCTGACGAAGAGTCGAACTATCGGAGTTTTATAAGCTGGCATCGGATAGACGAGGGCTTAAAGCTAAGCTCGGCAATAGTGAAGCGAGGAAAAAACATCTCGCGAAGCCAAGGATGAACATCTGGTGAACTGTCGAACTATCGGAGTCTTATAAGCTGGCCTCGGATAAACGAGGGCTTAAAGCTAAGCTCGGCGATAGTGAAGCGAGGAAAAGACATCTTGCAAAGCTAGGGATGAACAACTGGCGAACTGTCGAACTATCGGAGTCTTATAAGCTGGCCTCGGATAGACGAGGGCTTAAAGCTAAGCTCAGCGATAGTGAAGTGAGGAAAAGACGTCTCGCGAATAAGGCCAGGAAAGACTCCTTTTGCAAGGGCAAACACGTTTGGCGATTTGCCTCTTCCTTTTTTCAAGGAACGAGGACTCCGAATTGTAGCCTCTTCAGAATAATGGAGTAATGGCAACCTCCATATTTTTATCTTCTATTTTTATGGTCCGAAGGAGATAGCTCGAGCGAACAAATTGAAATGGTGGACTGATGACCGTGAGTTTGAAGTCCTCTTCTTCTAGTCTTTTTATTTTTAATTCTCCAAGTCAAGTATTTTTGCCCTTTTCCCATGTGATTTGGAATAATTGGCAGGCCAAAATGGAGGCAAGAAAGAACACCCAGCCAATAAATAGGACAAAATGAGGCTAGAGTAGTGTGACCTCATTGAACCCAGCCAAAGTGCTAGCCTTTTCAAAAAAAACTAGAAAAACTTGATGCCCTGGCTTATAGCCTAGGAGGATGGCACGCTCTCATTCGAGGGAGGCAATAATTGTGTCGAACTGAAGAAATATAGTGTCGATTTGTAGCTAATTAAGAAGAAGCCGAAGTGGGAGAGTCGAAGTGGGAGGGCGGAGGGCCGAAGTCATCCTACCATGATAATTCCAGCAAACTCACGTGCCCAGCAAGCTCAAATGTTTTAATGTAATTGAAAAACTTATGGGCTAAGGGAAGATAAATCTTTGAGCCGCAACTTACCAGCATGGGGAGTTGCGATGGATGCCAAGATGAAGACTCCTATGCACCAAGGATCCATAGGTTTGATCCTGTAGAATTTGACCCATTTTCTGATTGAACGAAGGGTACAATCCGCTTGCTTGAACGGCTTGATTGAGTATCTTATTCGAAAAGAAACCGCCTGGAACTGAGTACATGTCTCAACTTTGGATTTGTTGTCGGTCATAGGAAGTATCTTGAAGCGGGGTTTTTGCCCACTTCTCCACACAAATCCAATAAGACACTGAAAAATGTAATAATGATTAGGAGTTTTTGATAATAAGAAGCGGTTATGAGATTGATTAGTTTAGCTATATATATATATATATATATATATATATATATATATATATTCTTAATGTAAATGGCAGCCCACTATAATGGTTTCATTTGTTAAAATGGTTTGGGCTCTAAAAATGGTTTGGGCCACTAATGGGTTGACCCATTTCAACATATGAGTAGATATACATTCTGGCAATGAATCAAAGTATCAAACCTTAAAAAAAAAAAAAAAAAAAGTTTTTTTTTTTTTCACGCCACCATCAAATTCATATTTCCATCAGCATTTAATGCTAAAATCCGGTTGCTAATATTGAGACCCATGCATCGCCGGTCACTGTAGTTTTTCTCGAGATGACTCAACGTTCACCGGAGCTGGTCTGCTTCTTTTTTACTGTAATGAGCCGAAAAACATGATAAAGACGGCCATGGGAGTGAATTTTTCTCATTCAAATTGAACTACACAAATGTTTTCTCTCCCCCCCCCTATTTATTTGGTTGCCATAAACTAAGTGGAAATGGTGGTCTTTGCTCTCCAAAATCCATTTAGTTTGAAGTGGGGGAGGTTTATCATTGGCAACATCTTCTAAAGACTGATTTTTGTTGCCGTTTCCTTTGGTATTTTCTCTTATGTGTTGGGTAGAAGAACATTAATCTGAAGAAATTGATTCCTTCTAGTGGTTGAATGCGTGCCACTTCTCTCCATTTTCTCTTCATTTTAGTGTGGCTGTTTTTGCGCCATTTGTTGCTGGGTTTTCTTTGAAAGACATAGGTGGAAACGGCCGGTAGAAAGGGAGAGCAAATGGATCATCTTTTGACAAACCCACCAGCCAGTGTCTTCTTTAATAAATCCTGATTTTTATTGACCATTTTGATGATGAACTTCCCGAACCAGTAATTAAGAGTAGTCATTTTGTTGTGAAGGATTTTTCAACCCGTGTTTCCTCGGCTGCTCACCAGAAGGTTCCTTTTTTCAAGGAATTTTTTTTGAAATGGTTCGGTGGCCATTTTCCTCCTTCCCTGCTTGATTTTGTTGCTGTCTTTACTATTTTTGGCAGAAGTAAAATTATTTTCAGAAATGTTGTTGCCTTCCCTCTTTTGGTAGAGACCTGCCCAGAAAATTTTCAACCTCCAGTGACCTTTTTGTACGTGGCTTATTTGGGCCTCGGTGGGTCGGCCAGAAGCATAGTTGGAGGAAATGTCGACTCTCACTTCCCTCTCGAACGGGCTTCCACCTCGGCCATAGTCTGGTGAGGCAGCCCTATGACTCTGAATCTCGTCCTCTTGCCGATAGTGCCCGTGGGGGGCGTATGGAGGAATGGAGAAGCCTCCCTGGCCTTGCATTTGGGCCATGAGCTCCCTCATGGCCAAGTTTTGGTTGGCAATATCCCTCATCTTGGCTGCCATAGTAGCCATTTCTCTTGACAGTCGTGCTGTCGCACGCATTTCACCTCTCCTTTGGTGGTGGTGGAGCCTTGACCGAGCTGTTGGGGCAGCAGGCTAGGGAGGCACATTCGTGCTTTTTCTTATCCTCCTGGGGGAGTATCTTCGTTAGAACTCATTTTTCTTTTATCAAACTCAGATTTGTCCAAGTGATAGGGGTTCCTCCTGTTCTTTTTCAAAAACAAATCCTTTTTCAAGGGGGGTTGCCCAAATGTTTTTCAGTAAGCTTTTACCACAAGGTTGCTCGTGGTTATGGTATGGTTTCCCACAGACGGCGCCAATCTGTTGACCCCAAAAAGTACGCCAACACATGTCAGTCCCACCCGCGCTTGCGTGGGCGAATGTCCAACGCGCTAAGACACGTGGACGGTCTAAAACGAGCGGTTCAAAAGGCGTGAGAGTAGCCCAACGACGCGGGACGGTGACGTTCGGAATCCGGCGGGTTATTCGTAATCCGATTGTACAATAATTACCAACCGGTATTCATAAATGTATATGTAAATGTGTATAAACTCGATTTGTGTATTGCAAGTAAACTGAGAGAGAGTTGAGTAAATATATTTCTTTGTATTGATTCTTGCATTAGCATTTTGATATTACACAATGAAGTATTTATAGTAGTACATATGAAATGGGAGCCCTTGGATGAAGTGGCACGTGGCCTCATCTCTTTAGCTCAAACATCTTTTCCTAGGTATGGGGCTTGACTTGCTAGCTTACGACGCATTTATTGCTTGTGCAGGGCCTCCATGCTAGCGACAAGACTTAACCTTTATGCTTATGACAAACGTTCCATCAATCATTCGAATAGGATCTGTGCATGCGATCTCTTAGGAGAAGTGACCATGGAGGATGTTTCTTTGTGGTTCAGAGGCTCGCGCATCAGCTTCGGGGCTTCGGCCATTTGTCATGATACTTCCACTTGAGGGACTCAGCTGCTCTCAACAAGTTTCAGCAGCCTGGCTTCGGTTAGTAGGCGTCGAACAAAAAAGAGCCTCGGCAGATGGACTTCGGCTCAAAGCAGTTCGGATGTAGCCCACCTCGACATTATGTGCCACCTCGGCAGGAATGCCACGTGGATCGCCATGAGTGGGCCATTGTCCCAAGTAGGTGGACCAGGTGTGACAACACGCAACACAAGTTATCAAAAAACTCAACTTCCTCATTCACAATAACTGTTGAAACTACTAACACATTGCTCATGACAGAGACCTGCTCAATATAACGTCATTGGTAAGTACCTTGTTACTAAATTCATATGCAAGAGGGGCCAGAACACTGTAATTAAAATTATTAAAAAAAGAATGTAAAGAATTCCACGAAATGTTAATATGAACCCGACAATTTCATAATGGGGTTACATCAAATAGAAGATGTAGGCATTTTCTTGTACAACATTTCTTTCTAAAAGTCATAAAAATTGAAACATAAACTTCCATAGGACAGACAAACTATTATAAATAACAAGTTCAGACATTAGGAACCCTCCGAAGTTGATTTCCAAAGGACCTGTGCTCACTTGCATATAATTAAGAAAATAACAGTTGCAATTAAGACGGGCGTTAATGTTTTCCTAGATCTTTTAATCATATATAAAGTATTTAAGCAGATGATTAATCATCGAACGAGAGGCACATGTGAGACGAGGATTTCTCCACTTTCTTCCATCATTTCTTGATCCGGGTGATGCTATTTCATATTTTCTTGTGTAATTCAATATTTAGGGTGATTAGCTAAGTTTTTCTATCGTATTGGATGATTGAGGAACCCTATTTTTGTTTATTTCAATTCAAGAATTTAATTTAGGTATTTCTTGTGATTTATTGATTGATTTTGCATTCCTATTGCACTATTGAATTGTTTGACCATCAATTTAGTTAGTTGTTTGTTATAGTGTTGAAACACTCACAATGAATATAGAACGCGACAAAATTAGCATGTATAGTTAGGATTAGGAATAATGTCTATCATATATGCAATCATATAAATAACTTGAACTAAATGCATGATTTTCACATTAATTCAGACTGGAAATAGGATCGGATCATGTTAAATATAGGTTGGTGTATCTTGAAAAAGAGCATTTAACATATTAGCGTTATCGGTTGCAAAAAAATGCATGAAATTGATTAGATTATTAATTGATAATTGAAATGGATGAAAATAGAAGAATCAGGAATCCAATACAAGCATTCACATTCACTTAAATCACAATTTACTTGCTTTAGTAGTACAAATTAGAATAGATCACAAGTCACTCTTTTGATATTACTAGAGTCAAACTTGATAAAAGCTATTAAACCTGAATTAGACCTTATTCATGTGGGACGATAAACTCCTAACTCACTGATTTCCATTACTTGTCAACGATCTCGTAGGCTTGCGGGTTTCACACGAACAAGAAGTTTTTATTTCTAGACCTTTCCCATCAAAGGGAATCTTTTCTGGATGAACAAGATCGTCCCATCTGACAAGAAAATCAAGGTATCTGACCTGATGCAAGAGCTAATTATATGTATTAGGGGAAGTATCATCACATTGCAGCAAACCTGATTGCTGCCAGAAGAAATTAAAGAATGGCACAAACATATAGCCAGGATACAAAAGTTAAATGACAAAATGCAACTGAAGTGAAAGCCGTGCTGCATTCCTACTCATCTCAACTGCTGACCGCCAGACAAGCTGCCTGCTTCTTTTGGGAGTCTCATAACCTTTGACATAATGAATACTAGGTATCTATTTTGAACCACTCGTATGCTAACATAAACTACTTTTAGATCTATCGAAATGGTAATTCTACAGTGCAAACATCACAAACAAAGGTACCGTGCAATGGGTTTTTCCCATAAAACAAAAAAAGCAAGGAGTGTGTATATTACCTTGTCGGACTGTATTTTTTATAATTGAACACGGAAGAATCCTTCTCTGGAATATTCGCTTTAATAGTGTTTCTCCTCGCCACAAGTGAAATCACTCAACAAGTCCTGGCAATCAATAGCAACTTCAGCCGCAGCAGATGGCTTCCTGCCACGCCTCCCTGATCTATGCTTCTGAGTAGATCCAGCAGCACTGGCTGCACTTTGAGGGGCAGAAGATTCAGTTAAACAACCACCAACAAGCTTCACCCAATCTCTAGAAAGAGAAACAGTCTGTATGTACTCCTCAAGCTGAAAACACAAACACCATCATACAACTGAAAGTATACAGAGTTCAACAAACAAAAAAAATGTCATAAGCAAAATATCAGCTGTATTCACCATAAGTCATTGGGTAAATGGTCAAGAGGGGAATCTCAACCCAGTGAAAGATCAAGATCATATATTATAAAATACTAAATTTCTCGCAACCCAGGTTCTCCGTACATGGAAAGCAAGAAAAATTGAATATGCATGTCGCATAGATATAAAAGTGCCACGTAAACACCGAATAGTCATTTACTATTTGCATCATCAAAGCATTGGTACCTTCACATCTACTGCCCACAAGACTTGATAGGATTGATCAATAATCAGATAGGGGAAACACAAATAAGCATGAAAATCAGCTATAGCAAGAAGCTTACTTCAAGCAAAAGCGTCTTTACAGCATGTAAGTTATTACGTGTTCAATCTGTTTACACCATCGTTTCCTGAAAGCGTCATTAAGGAAGGTTCCAAATGCTAGACGGGGTACTTTTTAAAATAACCAAGTCAAAACAACAATTTTTCACATTGACCAACTTTTTTTGCCATTCACCAAAATGGCATTTTGAAGGGTAAATGTCAATTTTGTCCTTGCTATGTGTTGTAATTACAAAAATATATCATTTGTCTAAAAGACAATAATACCATCTTTAAAAAATTAATAAATCCAAACAATCCCACTTAAATCTCAAAACGACATCACTTTTCTTATCAGATTTTTCAACACAGTTAAAAAGAAATTTCCTCTTCCATCTGCTTGAACATTGAAATCTCAAAAAATTATCAAAAACTCAACAAAAAAGTATTACTCACAGTCGGCACTTGAATTTGGTAAGTATAAATACGTATGTTTAATTTCATTTTAGTTAAATTAGTATATTGTTTGAATATTTAAATTTTATTTCAACATATAATTTTAGAAAAATGAAATATTACAGTCTTGAATGGATGTAAAATTATATTTTTTAGCAAAAATGAGGAAAAAAATTCATCTGTACAAATGCAAATAGTCAAATTTTTGTATCCGGGCCGGATGTTTAACAGCCGGCCCAAATTGGGGCCGGCTATTACACGTAATTTTTTTCGTCTTTTTATTCTCGTAATTACAATTTTTTTATTAAATGATGTTTCGTAATGCAGATATGGGAGCAGCTGCTGTCCCAATATGTTATTTTGGTGAATTTGAAAATAATAACAATGATCAATAGGTGTGGAAATGGACGAGTGAAAGACATGGTTGTACTACAATTGTAATAACATCCAGTACATCATATGCAGAAATGTACAATGAGATACAGAACTTGTTGAAAGTCGATCCCTCTGAGTACGCCATGGAATTGGGATTTCTAATGGGCGAGAATACATCCATTTCAATTCCACCTATAACGGTTACTTTTGAAACTGAAATGAAGGTTTTAATTGAAATGAATCAGAAACGTGCGATTCCTATTTGCGTAACTTTGATGAAGAAGAATGTCCCCGAAAGTGAACAGATAGATTTCGATGGAGGGGACCGTAATGTGAATGAGTTTTGGGACACAGTGGAAATAGTGCATGATGATGTTGTAGCTGTTCCAGAGACAGTTGCTCCTCACCTTGATGTTACTGTTACACACAGAATTTGCTCGGTAGCTCAAGATAACAAAAGAGATAATGACTTTACAAATGAGAATTTGATTGCTTTATCCAGTTTGAGACATGCGTCGAGTGGGAGCTCACAGGCTGGACCGAGTGCACGGTCCTCTAATTGTTCGCGTATAGTCCGTGATGATGAAGATTTGTATGTCGAGCAACTGTTTGACACGAAGAAAGATTTGCAGGAAGCTGTTCACCGGATTGCTTTGAAACACAATTTTAAGTTTAAAGTGAAGAAATCAAACAAGTCGACTTACACAATTGTCTGCGTTGACGACAGTTGCCTTTGGCGTTTGCGAGCGACGAAAATGGATACGAATGAGTTCTTTGTGGTTCGTAAGTATGCACGAGAACATACTTGTGAAGTGGGTATTCGTCGAAATGATCATAGGCAAGCCCGATCATGGTTCATTGGTCGAGAAGTAATGCACAAATTTCAGGACCCACGAACAATCTACAGACATTCGGACATTATTAATGACATTCGTCGAGAGTACGGGGTGGTCATGACCTATCAGAAGGCTTTTAAGGCCAAAGAATATGCGTTGGAGGACTTGATGGGTTCGACCGAGGAGAGTTATGCTAAATTGGCCAGTTATTAATTTCAATTGTTTATTTAATTATTTATCGAATCTTTATCTAATGTGTAATTAATTATTTAATTCAATTGTTAATTTTTCATTTTTTTTAATATTGTTTATTTAATTATTTATATTATGATTATTGTTTATTTAATTGGTCAGGTTTTGCTATAATATGGGAAGAATTAATACTGAATCGGCATTTTTTATTGAGAAGGATGACGAGAATCGCTTCAAGTATTTCTTTATGGCCCTTGGATAATGCGTTCGAGGATTTCGAAACGCAATGCGACCCTTAATTCTAGTGGACGGTACAACCCTCAAGGCGAGATACGGGGGCAAGTTGATTATTGCAACGTGTCAAGATGCTAACATCCAAATTTACCCTCTTACATTCGGCATAGTTGATGGAGAAAATGATTTGGCAATGCGTTGATTTTTTACGAAGTTGAGGGAAGTAATTGGGGATGTTGAGAACCTTGCATTCGTATCCGACCGAGGGCAGTCAATAATTAACGGTATCGTCGAAGTTTTCCCCGAGGCACATCATGGTTATTGTATGTACCATATACAAGGAAATCTGAAGACCAAGTATCGAGGCAAGGGCATCGTTACATTGTTTAGGAGAGCTGCAGAGGCTTACAGTTTTCAAGAGTTTGAAAAGTTTATGGTTGAAATCAAAAGTAAATCCTATGATGCATGGGAGTATATGACGGAGATGGGGATCGAACATTGGGCACGATTACATTTTTCAGGACGTCGATACAACATAATGACGTCGAACAATGCGGAGTCGCTTAATGTCTTATTTAAGAAGGATTGAGTGTTACCAATTCTCGCAATACGTGAGAACATTCGTGACAAGTTGCAACAGTGGTTTCATGATCGTCGTGAGGAATCACAGAGTTGCATAAGTGTGCTAACCCCGGGTTAGGAAGATAAACTCTTCAAGACTCTAGAGGTGGCAAGGAAGGTATATGTAGAACCACTACATCAGTTTCGCTTCTCCGCGAGATGTGCACGTAATTTCGAATACATCATCGACTGGAATGATAACACGTGCACGTGTAGACAGTTTCAGTTGGAGAGTTTTTCGTGTACACATGCAGTGGCGATGGCTATGTATAGAGGAATTCCACCACACACCTTATGCAGTGCTCATTACACGACTGGTTCTTGGAGAACAGCATATGCCGAAACCATATTTTTTGTACCGAATGAAGCCGAGTGGGAAGTTCCTGATCACATTCTCTCATTGAATAACTTGTTGCCACCAGCAATTGGCCCACGTACTCCTGAACGTACATGTACGTCTAGAATACCATCGATCGAAAAAAAATTTCGACCTCGTAAGTGCGGTAGGTGTGGTGCAACGGGACATACTAGAAGATTTTGTATAAGTTAAATCTCTCTGCATGTACCAGATGTATAATCGAAATTTATGTAACATTATTTATAACATTGATATTAATTATTCACGCATATTCTTAATGTTAATTATTTATGTTAATTATTAGATTTAGTTTTTTTATTTTAATATTTCATTAATTAGTTGCGTAATATTTGAAGTTAATCATTTTTTAAAACTCAGTGCGTTCTCTATAATATACCCAAACATTATAAATACGTCATGAAACATTTAAATAAACACATAAACTAAGAAACAAAATTTAAATATTAAAAAAATAATATATGTTTTACAATTATTTCGTAATTACAAATGAATGAATAAATGAAATATACAATGTTTAAACGTTACAATATGTACAATTATTTTAAAGAAATACGACTCAATATCTACGGATCACCATTAAATTCAAATAAATTACAAGCTAATTTATTTCTCCAATTTTGTATCCACGCCTGGTTGACTACGTCAACCTTTTGTGCTACACTCAAAAATTCTATGTACTTGATAGCGAATATGCCGCAATCACCCCGACAATTACAAAATATCGTATTAGCACATCACTATTTAACTAGAACGTGAGTTGTAAATTACAAAAATAAAATAATAAACACTTACGATATTTGTTGTCTCGCCGTCGTCGTGTCCCGCACGGTGACTAATCTGTCCTGCACAATAATGTTCGCACGTCTAGCCAGCGTGGGGACGATCACAGACACCGACTCCAGATTTTGCTCGAGCTGACCTTGTGTCAGGCATGAATGATTGGGGTTATACACATACATAGTCAAGTCGGCAAATACAATCTCCACTGCAATGTAGTGATGATTGACACACACCGGAATGTACAGATGCGTACAACCCTCCCATGGCTTTCCCCCGACTCTCGGCCACATCCCTACGACCCACTCCATCATGTATGTAGGCACCGTGTACTCGCTACCCATAGCTTGCAACGTCTGGTACTCAATATCAACGGCACGTATGAACTCAGCGTTCAATATGAGTTGGCAGGAATGTTGAACGATCTTGGATGTCGTTCAGCTCGATCTCGTAGCAAATCCATGGCGAAGTCAATGTGCTGCACAAATTAAAAAATGAGTTATTTAATTTCATAAATGCAAAACGCAAAAATATGTATACGTAATAAATAAAAAATATTACTACTTCACTTACATCATTGGCGAGCCAAGCCCCCAAAGTTGTGATGTCGTGACACCACTTGTAAGCGTCCAGATCGTCTTATGAGCAATCTTGCGACTGACTCTGAAAAATAAGAAAAGAAGTTGTTAAGTAAAAATATAGATGTGTCAGCATCTACGTAATGTACTAATTCATAACGAATAATACAATACTTACCCGGGTATAAGTGCTTTCCACTCCGCCTCGAATGCTTTCCACTTGGCATGGTCCACCTCCCTGAATAAATTCGGGTGCGTGCCGTCAACGAACCTCCTCCTTTTTGCCTCCGCGATAAACGGAGAAACGACGTACTGTGATGGTGCCTTCGGCCTCTTGCCGACCACTAGCTCTGGTACATCAACAGTTCGCGAAACCCTCCCAATATCTGACACTTCCTCACCTACCATCGGGACTACCTCTTTTGTCCCCTCCGACATAAAAACTACGTCTGGCGAGTCTGGCGTCTGATATGGTACCCTCTCTGCCTCGGATACCCACTCCTCCTCCTCCAACACCCTCACGACCTCTGCCTCGAGTAACCCCTCCTCCTCCGGCACCCTCTCCTCCTCCGATACCCTCACGACCTCCTCCTCCGGCACCCTCCCGAACCCCTCAATCTCCGACACCCTGACGACCTCCACCTCCAGCACCCTCCCGACCGTTGCCTCGGGTACCCCCTCCTCCTACGGCACCCTCCCGACCTCCGCCTCGGGTACCCTCTCCTCCTCCGATACCCTCACGACCTCCTCCTCCGGCACCCTGCCGCCCCCCACCTCCAGCACCCTCCCGACCGTTGCCTCGGGTACCCCCTCCTCCTACGGCACCCTCCCGACCTCCGCCTCGGGTACCCTCTCCTCCTCCGATACCCGCACGACCCCCTCCTCCAGCACCCTGACGACCCCCTCCTCCGACACCCTGACGACCCCCTCATCCAGCACCCTCTCGACCCCCTCCTCCTCCGACACCCTGACGACCTCCACTTCCGGCACCCTCCCAATCCTCCTCCTCCGGCACCCTGACGACCTCCACCTCCAGCACCCTCCCGACCGCCGCCTCGGGTACCCTCTCCTCCCTCTCCATCGAGGCCTGATCCTCTATCTCTATCTCCATACCTATCGGGCCATTGAGATATGAAGCTAATGCATCATCCGATGCCCACAACGAGTCAATATACCCCGTCTGACCTCCTCGATTCTGATAACCACCGGCCCCTCCGTCACTCCCTCCGTCCCGATAGCCGCCTGCCCCTCCGTCATCCCCTCCACCTGTCCCTCCGCCACCCCCTCCATCCTGATACTCGCCAGTCCCACACAGGCCTACTATGTCGCCCCGTATCGCTACGACCTCAGCATAAATGTCTGCTAAACTGACTTGTACCATCCCGACATCACGTCGTAAGTCAGCTACTTCGCCTCGTAAGCCAGCTACGTCACCTCTAATCTCCATCATAAGTCGGAACATATCATCGATAGAAGCACTCTGACTACATGTAGTTGATCCACGTGGGAGGTGTCCAGATGCAGGAGACGGTGATCTCATGTAGGGAGGTGACACTCTCGATGGAGGTGATCGCATATGGGGAGGGGACACCCTCGACGGAGGCGACATCCTCGGAGAATGTGACACCCTCAACGGAAGTGACACCCTCGGCAGAGGCGACATCCTCGGGGAATGTGACACCCTCGACGGAGGTGATAGTCGACGTCGCTCTTGAAAAAAGAAATATTACAAATCAATAATTTCATTAAAAAATTATAATGATAATCAACATATTATATTCAATTAACATACCATCTCCCGATCGACGGTGGACTCAGGCCTCTCTCTAGCAGCACAATCTGTCAACAACTCACGGATATAAGTCTGATCCTCCTCCTCGATCGATCGTGTCAGCTCAGTGAGGACTTCAAGCTGACATATTAACATTTCATCGAATTACTGACCATGTATCCAGTTTCGAAAATGACATACAACAGAAAGCGCAAATATATAATACGTACCTCAGGATTGTCTAGGATAACTAATAGCTGTTTTGCAAGAGGCTTGTCTTGTGGTTGCTAGCGGTGCATCCGAGGGATGCATGTATCCCCTCTCCTCGCATACCGACCAGCTAGGATGGGAACAGTCTCGTAGACCCATATCTGCAACAATTACAATTATTATATTTACAATTTAATAAAAAAATGGATCACGCATTATGTTAAACATTTACCTGCAAAGCTAACTGCGGGCCATAGACATCGTACTCACGCTCCAACCTATCTCCCCTAGGCATCGAATGCCCCTCCTGAAAACGTGCAAAGTATCTGAAAAGCATCTCTCCCCCACGGATAGTTGTTGAATGTATTGATGTCATCAACAACTTGCAAATGAAAAACGTCAATCGACGTCTTCCTGTGATGACACCTCAGTACGTTCTTTAGTATAAATACCATCCCCAACTTCAACTTGTCGGACATCTGGTTGTATCCCCTGAATGCATCTCCTAACTGCGCCAGTGTCACTGTCGTGTGCGCATTAAAATAATCATTCAGCAGCTTCTTATCTGTTGAAATACTGGCCCTCGCTGCCTCTTCGCCCATACATCTCAATCCAGTGATGAGGACAAACTCGAATATAGAAAATGTAGCAACCTTGCCCCCAAGATCAAAGTGGAGGGCATCTCTGTCAATTGGCTTAAGCAGCCGACGCAGTAATGAATCGATCAACTACCCAGAGAACTGTACAGATCGCAGTGAATACAGGGGCCATAGGCAGGATCGACGTAATATCTCTGCGTGCTCCTCGTCCAGTGAATCCAACACTACTGTGAAGCTGGCAAAGTTACAGATCGACGTAACTTTGTCAGGAACCTGTCTCAAGGCTGCATCCAAATGGTAATCCATCCTGCAAAAATTTAAATGTTAGAACATTTGAAACATAATGTCACAAAATTCAACTAACCGAACTGTAAGTAATATACGCACGAAATAACAGATAATAAAGAAAATGAATTAAAATTACACAACAACTTATAGAAAAGGGAAAAAGTAATTTTTATAAAATTATTTATTTCATAGTTTATTTTAACCCATGTTAGAAATTTATTTCAATTCTTTATTTAATTAAATTTGATTATTTATATTTAATTAAATATTTAAATAAATTATTTTGAAAATTTATATTTCTTACTTATTTAGTTTGTTTATTTTTATTTAAATGTTTATTATTTATTTCAATTGTTTATCAAAATTATTTATTTCGATTGTTTATTTCACATTTATTTTAATTATTTATTGAATGCTTAATTTTAATTATTTATTATAATTGTATATTTAATTATTTTCTTTAAATTATTTATTGAACATTTAAGCGTAAATATGTAATTATTTGTTATATTTTTCTTTAGTTGTGTATTCAATATTTATTTTAATTATTAAGCGAATATTTAATTATTTATTTTAAATGTTAGATATTTATTTCAATTGTTTATCGACATTTTAATTACTTACTTTGATTATTTTTATCCAATTATTTTTTATTTAATTGTTTCAATTGTTCATTTAAATTATTTGATTTAATTACTTATAATGATCGATTATTTACATTATTCATTGAAAAAGAACAAACGCAAATATTTCATTAATTATTTCAAATATTTCATTAATTATTTCAAATGTTAGAAATTTATTTCAATTAAACATTAATTAATATTTTGATTATTAACATTTATTCATTTATCATTTAAATAATCATTTATTTATTATTTAAATGTTCATTATTTATTTTTGAGTGTTTCAATTAATTATTTATTCCAATTGTTTTTCATTTTTTGTTTCACTTGTTTATTTAGATTATTTGATTTAATTACTTATATGAATCGATTATTTAAATTATTTATTGAACAAGCAAAGGTAAATATTTAATAATATCATTTTAAATGTTAGAAATTTATTTCAATTAAACTTTAATTAATATTTTCAATATTAACATTTATTCATTTATCATTTAAATAATCATGTAATTATTATTTAAATGTTCATTATTTATTTTTGAGCATTTCAATTAATTATTTATCCCAATTGTTTTTTATTATTTGTTTCAATTGTTAATTTAAATTATTTGATTTAATTACTTATATGGAAAGATTATTTAAATTATTTATTGAACAAGCAAATGTAATTATTTAATTCAAATGTTAGAAATTTGTATTAATTAAATTTTAATTGGTATTTTGATTAATAAAATATATTTATTTATCATTTAAATAATCATTTAATTATTATTTACATGTCCATTATTTATTTTTGTGAGAAATTAATTATTTATTCCAATGGTTTTTCATTTCAATTGTTCATTTAAATTATTTAATTTAATTATTTAAATTATTTATTGAACTAGTAGACGTAAATATTTAATTATTTATTTAAAAGGTTAAATTTCTTTCAATTAATCTTTAATTAAATTTTACTTGTGTATTTTGATTATTAAAATTTATTCATTATTTATATTTTTCTTTTATCATTTAAATAATTATTTATCATTTAAATAATAATTAAATAATTATTTAAAGATATAAAAAAAACAGTAAAAACAGACGGGCTGTCTGTTAACAGACGACGTCTGTGCCGTCTATTAACAGACGGCATAGCCGTCTCCAGCACCTAAACCTTAAAAAATGTTAGTTTTTACTATTTTTACATATTTTACAAAGATTTCTACCACTATTTTCAACAAAATAAATCTTTAACATAGATTAATGGGGGAAAAATTATGCAAAACTTACTTTCTTCGCTTATAATGGTGCCCAGTCGGCCTCCTCCCAAAAAAACTCGTCGGTTTCCTTCTTTTCCTTCCTTTCTTTCTCTCCTGTCGTCGGTTTCAGAGTTATAATATCAGGGGCAGTTTTGGGTTTTCATTGTTTTTAAAGTTTTTACAAATTTTTGATTTTTTTTAAACAGTGGTCAACGGTCATTTTGGAAAATTGTATGTTTTTTTTTTGCCTATCTGTCACCATTTCCTCACTGCTAGACCGCCTAACTCTTCATCCATGAAACATACTTCTCTGGGACATCAATGCTTTCTCCTCCAGACTAGCATCCTGCTCCTGAGCATCACTTGATGAATCACCATCTGCCTGAATAACAGCTTTTGCTAGGACCTCCACTTTAATAGCACCAAACCCACCGATTGTTGGCTCCCTCTTCAGCAATGCTTCAATATTATTATCAATAGTAGCATTTGCTGGCTTGAGTGCAGTTTCAAATTTAGGATTCCCTGCCATTAAATCTTTTCTTAACAATAGCTCATCCAACTTCTTTTTCCTCTATCCTGTACAAACCAGAATCATAAGACGCAACTTTTCCCAAAACACCCCACTGCCCTCAAATTCTTTCATTACATAGCTGCCAACTATTTTTTTCGACCTAGTCTCCACAATCTTCTTCTTACCATCGAGATTCACTGTTACATCCTCTACATCTCTTATCTTCCTTTTTCTTCCCCTACGCCTCTCCGAACCAACCACAGTAGTCTCCAATTTTCACCATCCAAATTTACCCAAAATAAATCCAGCGCTCCTAGGGTTTCACTTCCTTGGATATGTTTGATTTATCAGTGACAAGTAATTTCCTTCATCGCACCTTTTTCAGGATCTTCTCCAATTCATATCACATAATAGAAAAAATGCATAGAAAATAAAATATCATAAATTCAAATTCCAATTACCAAATTGATTCCAGTGCCGATACGAATTTGTTTATAGACAGAATCAGCTGCCTTATACATAAACGTGTTTTTTGGGTAAACGAGAGAGAATGCGTGTGCGCGCGCGCGCGCGCATCCACATGATAAAAATCGGACGGTGCTTTTTGAAGATAGTCTAATTAGAAACCGCAATTATGATTGAGGCAAAAGCAACCCTAACCAGGCCACAAACAATCTTGTATTGGGAACAGTGGAAAAGTTGTGTGGTTGGGAAGTTCTGGGTGGACTCCGAATTAAAATTTTAAGGGAAGTGCTATATGTAAATAATAGTCTATATAATTATGTACATAATTACATGTGGCACTTGATCCAACCTTTAATTCAAATTTCATACTTGCACGTCAATAATCGGATGATTGTCACATCACATTATGGACACCATTATGTGCAATAATTATGTACAAGTAGAATTTTCCAAATTTTTATTAGCTCCCGTTTCGCTCCCATTTTTTTAAATGAAAATGGGTTGAATAGTATTTTTTTTTAAATGAGTGGTTGAAAAATTAAGAAATTTTTTTATTTACGTGTAATATTATTTTATGAAAAATTATGTGGTTAAAAATAGGAGAGAAAAAAAGGAAATTTAATGGGAACCAAATGTAGTATAGTGCTTGTTTGGTATGGACTTTAATAATTGATTTTTTGACAGTTAGAGATAAAGTGAGTCCTACCTGAAAGAGAAGAATTCAAAAAATGACGTTTGAAATGGCAAAATAACTGTCAAAAAAATTAATTTCAATTGGATTATAACCCCAAACAAACAAGCTCATAGATTTTAATCCAAAACAAACAAGGAAACGCTCTCGATAATTGTATTTTTTTAACTCGTTCAAATGAGTTCCGAATCATCCTGTAATTATTTAATTTCCTGTCCCTAAAAACAAATTATCTCTGTATTTTAATGTATAAAGAATCTTTATATTAGTTCTTTTATTTATACAATATAATGCGTAGTTTATATGGGATAAGAATTGCCTCCTGGGGCATAGTCCAGTGGTGCAAAGGATAGGAGTGAAATTATTTCATGCCTTACTGACAGTCGCAGTGTGAGAGTTCGATTCCTGAAGTATGAAATTTGACTTCTTGTAGGCGCAGTGTACATACAGCTCTTATTCCCTAGCCTGTTGGGGTACATCCCACGATTTAAGTCCCTCACAAAGCTCTAAGGGAGAAGCGGTGGGCACTAAAAGTAGGGGTTCAACCTTTTTATATAGGATACAAATTTATAAATAGAAGTACTCCAAAATTGGGAGGGAAAGTGTTTACAAATGGCATAAATTATAACTTGTTGATCACTCGATATACTTACTTGATAAAAAGTAGTTAGAGTGCTTATAGTTTATATATATATGGCAAACATAGAAATTGGACAGGGAGTGCTGAAAATTGAATTTTTCAGAGAGTTACAATGCATTTTATAATGTTATAATAGTAGGTAGTAAGCAAAATCATAAGAATAAAAAAAGGGATATGAAATAACCATAACATATTCATCGAATGGATGTCAAGTGGTTGATGATATTGTTTATTTTTTAAAACTGTCCAATAATGTGTTGCCACGTGATATAACGTAAAATATAATGTAAAGTGTATACATGTGGTATGATTGAATAACTTTTATGCTCACATCCGGATATCTCATCATTACGTGCTCATTATTATATTCTGTTTATCCATGAATCAATTGCACAAGCGCTAATCGAAGTTTGTGGGATATTCTATCTAAGTCCTTAAACTATGGCTTCACTCATTTAATTACTGAAATCAAATAACATTACCATTATGATCACTTGAAAGTAATGACCAACTCAGCATGGCACTCATTAAATGTACGCTTAAAGTGTTGTTAAATCAGTATCATTAGTTATAATTTCATGATCTCGAAACTTGATTGCTGTTAAAATTTTCGAAACACTTTTATCATTTACCTACCCAACCCTAATCCAGTTTGTTACAACTCGCATATGTTGAGAGCTAAAGCATAAATTTTTTACTTTATATTTTATATTATAGCAAATACCTTGGAAGCAAGAGAATTAAGTGGTTCAAGGGAGAGGTCGAGGACTTCTAAAATGGTCAATACATGTAGGGGTTAAATATTTTAAGATGAATTTTCATTAAGTATTCGAATTTCAATATATATTTTCTCAAACAAGTCACTATCTTATGATGCATACCAATGAAATTTTTTTGCATTGATTTAACATCAAAGTAATGTATAAAACTTTATATCGAATAAATTTCATGACCAACTGCTTGTTAAAATAAAATTTATACCCGCCCCTCAAGTTGACATAGTTTAATCCAATTTCGTCATTCAAATGTTTAAGGAAATACTTTCGATAAAATTCATGAGTTCTGCAAAATTGTTGCATTTCACAAAAAGGAAAGTTACGATATATATTTATATTTATTTATTTTTTTCCTTGTCAAAACTGTTTATTTGAATATTTAAACCACTCCTTGTTATTCATTGAGAATTCCACGTCCACGTGCAATTAGCCGTTAGTTTTGGTTACGGTTACATACATAATGATCAAATTGAAATAAAAATATAAGTTGAGCATTTAAATCAAAATAAATCAAAGCTTGATGACCAACACGAACTAAACTAATAAGTCGGGTGACCTCCAATGAAAATTTCGCGACACTCTTAACAAAGCGCGGGAAAATTTCTCAATCCCCCTCTCTTCAGTCTCTCGTAACCCGAAAACCCTTCTCTGTTTCCCTCTCCCTCTCCGACTAAACACAGATATACGAACGCTATCTCAACATTTGTGTATATTTTTCACATTTCTTCACTCGATTCATCTCTGTAATCATCCAAATCTAACGTGACAAGATGAGCGGCGCTGATAATTGGAGGAGAGATCGGAGGGATACTCGGATTTCAAAGAAGCAGAAGCTGATTCTGAACTCAGGGGAGCAGCTCGAGTCGAGGCTCGGCTACGATCTCTTCAATGAAGGAGATAAACGCCTCGGGTGGCTACTCACTTTAGCTTCTGTAAGTATCTGCTTTCATTTCCTCAATTCGCCTCTTATTTTCACTCAATTTGCTCGAATTCCAGCTATTTTGATTTTTTGACGTGGTTTTGTATATAGTCATCTTGGGAGGATCAGGAGACGCGTAAAATGTACAGCTGTGTTGATCTTTATTTCGTATGTCAGGTAAAACAAGATTAAAGATTCAGTTTTTATTATTGATAATTAATGTAGCATACTTTGACCTGAAAGAAGTTTTGATGTTTATTTTGTTTAATGATTTAATTGAAGGATGGTTCGACATTTAAGACCAAATATAAGTTCCGGCCATATTTTTATGCAGCCACCAAGGTAAGTGAATAATTAATTGAGGTTCATAAAGAAATTTATACGTGTGAGAGGGATGGATTTTCTGGAACAGTTAAAGGGGCTTTGTTTATTGTTGTTATAGGATAAAATGGAAATTGACGTTGAGGCTTATTTGAGAAGGCGATATGAAGGACAAATTGCGGACATTGAAATTGTTGAAAAAGAGGATCTTGATCTTGTAATGCAACGCCAACTTTGAGCATCACATTTTTATAGTTTTTAATTTTCCTAGAAGTATCATATCTTAGCTGTTAAGTATTGAATTTTGGTTGCTGATAATATGTTATGCTCCAAGTGTTCACCTGAAATGCTACTTATACTTAACTTGCTGCTTATTAAAATTGAGCTTCACAGTGAGGTGGTTTATTGTTGCTAATTGAAGTGTATAATTGAAAGTTTTCATTCAAATATAACTTCTAATTCACTTGTAATAAAACTAAACTCTTTGAACGATAATAGTAATTTCATCTGTTGTGGGTAACAGATAAATATTTGGCCGTGGATATAAAGCAAGAGATCAAAGATGGCTCTTCATAATTGCCTACATGACTCTGTCCACACTCAAATTTTTTTTTTTTTGTGTGTCATAAGCTACTATCTCTCTTTCATAAATATTCTTACAGCACCATTAGAGGAACCTTGCACCCATGGAAACATCATGGTCTCTGGTATAGTTCCTCTCCACTTGAAGTCAATTGTGGAAACATAAACGATGTCCATGAAAGACAGGTCGAATGGGATATGGTTATTCCACTTGAAAGTAGCAATACGTGTTTCTGGATCATATCATAGAATCATGAGGAGTTGCTGATCGTTGTACTGAAGTATAACTAAAAGTCTCTGAGTATTTAGGTTATTTTAAATATTCGGACCAATATTACAATCACAACTTGGTCAGGTTCAGTTTGAGTCACAATTTAGCATAAGAAAGTTCAGCACTGATTTTGTGATCTGAGGCTAATATTATAGGGTCTGGCATAAGTCAGGTTCTACTCGTGTAACCAATCTGCTTAATTATAATACTCAGTCATATACCAGCAATATTTGTTTTACTTAAAAAGAGAACCAATTAGGCCCTGTTTGATCCCCATTATTTCCTCATTAAAATGAAAAATATGACCGTTATCCATCACATCAAGCAACTATATTTGACTTTTTATCTCTTGTGTGGGGCCATAACGGCTATATTTTTCATTATCATTTTTACAACAATGTGGCTCAAACAGGGGCTTAGCATGATTTTAGAAATTGAAAGTTATATTCTCATCTTTTCTTTTCATCCCTTTCATTTTGGTTCTTATGTCTATAGTATTGTCAAATGAATAGGATAGTTATAACTCTTCGATTTTTAAATCTGCTTATTTATGACCGCATTTGTTTGCCCTCAATTTGGTCTAGCCACCATTATACGATTTCCTAGAAAAATACTCAATGCTAAGCGCATATGCATTTATCACAGAAAAATCACCTATGCGGCTTACGAAAGTCTTATTTAAAGATATCTTTTGATACTGTTCAACAATTGATGCACGTGAAGAATGATCTGATTCACATCGTTGAAAGAAATCTAGCAAAGTTTGACGCTGAAGAAGCATATGAATCCATATTGACTGAAAAAAGGTCTGGCTTTTTACCTTTTGTCTTCATTAATAGTTCATACTTTAACATGTTCTCCATTTCCTTTTTCGATCAACATTCTTGACCATTTATCTTACATTCATGCTATACCAATATTTTGGGCTTGCAGAAAGCAACGACCTCAAGACTTTCTAGACTGTATTAACGATCTTCGTGAGTATGATGTACCTTACCATGTTCGGTTTGCCATCGACAATGGTGAGTTCTATGCCAATACATTGGTTTAGACTTTTCTTTGATTATTCTGTACCCAAAGTCCTAGACTAATAATTTATTTTATCTCCCATTTCTGAAATTCAACAACTTCAGATTTAAGATGTGGGCAGTGGTATGATGTCAGTGTATCCAGTGCTGGGGTTACGCTAGATAGAAGAACAGATCTGTTGCAACGAGCTGAAGTTCATGTTTGTGCCTTTGATATTGAGACCACAAAGCTTCCTTTAAAATTTCCAGATGCTGAATATGATTCAGTAATGATGATATCATACATGGTAGATGGTCAAGGGTATCTCATCATTAATAGAGAGGTATTGAGAACATAGTTAATTTTCTATCTTTGTTTATTTACAAGCATTAAATATGAAATTTTGTGCATAATTATTTCTGGTATTAGTTCATTTCAATGCGATTCTCTTCTTGGAATTTTTTGATATTTTCTTACTTCCGAAACAAAGGTCTGCTTTTTTCTGGAGTGCATTAGGCCAATTCATTTAGCCAATGGATTATTCTTGAACTCTATAAAAATCAGGTTTAAGCGTACTAATTGAGCATCATTCTTTGATTTTAGAGGTGATTTCTATTATTTTCTGATTAAATCAGCTGAAATAATCTAAACTCAATAGGATCGTATTGTTCTGTCTCCTGAATTTTTTTCCTTAATGATCAAAAACTTGTTTTTGATGATTGCAAATTCTTTAGGTGTTGATTTTGATTTTTAGAGTTAATTCATTTCATTAGAGAGCTTACTCAGAACTGATGATTTATCATGGCGCTAGCACATTTTATAATTTGTTAGTAGAATCCTTTTATTTAATAACCATTTAATGATTCCTCTGAAGTTGTAATATGAATATCCTATCAATTTCTCCTGACGTATAATTGTGAGCATTTTTAAATCATGGCAGTGCGTTGGCGAAGACATAGAGGATTTAGAGTACACTCCAAAACCAGAATTTGAAGGGTGTTTTAAAGTTACGAATGTGAAAAATGAGGTGATGATAGTTTGTATTTAATAGATTTTGATTTTTTTCCTGAAAAATATAAAATCTATACTGTTCTACTTTTTTTATTTTTGTAACAGGAAGAGCTTCTTAGATTGTGGTTTTCCCATATGCAAGAGGTAAAGCCTGGTATCTATGTCACATACAACGGTGACTTTTTCGACTGGCCATTTCTAGAAAACAGAGCAGCTCATCATGGTCTCAGAATGAACGATGTATGTAACTTACCATTGCTAGCTGTATTAAGTTCACTATCACTTGTTTTGATGACTCACATAAATAAATCCTGTGTCATTCCTGTCCAATTTTCAGTGCTTCAATTCTGTGGCTCCGTCATTATGAACACACACAATCTGTGAAGTTGCATTTTATTAATATTCTCCGCTGATGCAAGTCTCTGCTTCATTAATAACTGATAATCAATTGCTACAATTATTTGCATGTGTTTCTTTCTCTTCATCAGATAGTTAATGGCGGTTCTTGAGATCTTGAATTTCTTTCTTTACATTTAATCAGTAAATTATTAAGAGTTTCAAGCTTTTATCCTATGGAACTTTTGGAGGTTGCAATTGCATGACCTTAATTCACTTCCATAATTACTTGCTAATATTACACCCCATTTTTCCAATTTGTCTAGAGTCTCGAGTCTCCCTGAAAAATTTAGGCTGTAAATTAAAGTTGCTTGAATTTGGATTGCACTTGCAGTTGCAATTGCTTGTATCTGAATGACATCCATGCCGGACGTATTTGGTATTTTTTTTCCTTTGATTTCTGTTCGTTTATTGCTTTTGAATGGCAGGAACTTGGATTTCAATGTGACAAGAATCAAGGAGAATGTCGTGCCAAATTTGCTTGCCATTTGGACTGTTTTGCATGGGTCAAACGTGATAGTTATCTCCCTCAAGGCAGTCAAGGCTTGAAGGTACAAATCTTTAGCTTGAGCTTTTGCTTGCAGGTTTTCTGTCATCATGCATACTTCATTGTATTACTCCTCCACCACCCCACCATCCTCACACACACTACAAACCGACCAAATGTTTACCCTCTATTTTCCATCTCCACTAGTTATGTGCTTGTTGAGTTTGTAACTCTTGATGATGGTTTCTCTTTGTGGATGCGGAAGTACTTCTTCATTGGAAAATAATAGTTCGTTGATGTTGATATGAATATACTTCTATTTTCAGTGATAATTCTAGTTATTTTCTTGAAATTGCTTTAATTTTAAATCTAAATTTACTGAAAATCTCGTCCATTTACGATTCAATTCATCAACCTAACATTGTTCTGTTCAAAAAACAACTGACAAAAATAGATTTCTCATCCAGTGAAGTCATTTCACATAGAAGCTTATTCACCATTTACACGCCTTCACCTCTTTACCAACTGATTTAGTGATCGCTGTCTAATCTGGCTGGATTTCTGCACCCTGAGGATTATGTAGAACATATGGAAAGAGTGCTTCAGAAAGCTTTTGCACCAGCCGTTGATTAAAGAAAAGAAGGGAGAACTTAAATTTTATTGACACCCATTATATGAACTTGTCCTCGTTGAAACTTGTAGATCTAATAATGTAACTGTATCCTTTGCTCTTCCTGCAAGTTCGAACACATAATAGCATGATATTTCAGGAGGATATAGGGGCTGTCGACTGCTCCTAGTTCAAAACATGAAGAATATAAACTTAGAGCTGCTTCAATTGAACTATGTCCCACAGAAATCTATATTAACGACTGAATTGTTAACTTCTCAATCTTTCAAATTGAATTTTTTCCCATTAGATTAACTATCTAGCACTGAAGACGGAGGAGAAAAGAAGTTTGATTCTCACCCTGTTGGTTTGAGAGTACTTTAAGAGCAGTACCCCAAATATGATTTAATGAATTGTTTTATTATCTAACCAATTCACGGGTAATAATTACGATATTAGAAATATAAAACTCAATTATTCATTCATTATTTAGCCTCCATTTGCCAAATTCATAAATCATTTATATATTGGTCGAACTTAATTTTCAATCGTACATTCCAATTTCCAATGGACTCACAAGTGCTATCCACTTATCCACCATTCATTTCTATGCAATTATAAATCGAACTGTTTATAAATTCTTAAAAAAAAAAAAAAAAAAATGGAGGCTAAGC
>NW_019244422.1:448143-468388 GCF_002742605.1 Olea europaea var. sylvestris | reverse complement strand
AGGCCCCAGGTATGATATCTTAGAATTATAGATTTGGGAAAATAATTGCATTTTGCCGAACCGTTAGAGATCATAATTGATGATGTGAAGTTCGAAGGATCAGTAATCTCGAAAATATTATAATGACAAAAAGTCCGGCACCTGGTGGAGTAGGATGATGTGATGGATCAGATCTCACATAGATGGCCAGCATATATTTTTTAATTATTTATGTTCCATTAAGAGTTGATAGGTTGAGGGCTAGGCGGTTTGGAATGGATTACTTTTATCAATCTTACTATTTAGTTTTTGAATGCAAGTAGCAGACAGAAGAATAAAGTGTATTTTAAATTAAATAAGCTCTATACAAGTAGAAGCTTTTTTTTTTTTTTTTTAATCTTATATAAGATTCTTATGTTTGGTGTGTCAAATGTCAAATATACTCAATGATACTCAATAAGATTCGATGTCTCTCAATGTGAGAGGTTCTCTCATTATGTAGAACCAAAATTTCAACTAAATATGGTTACTATCAATTACAATATTCATTAATGGTAACCTATTAAATATATTAGCTGTCCTTATGTTTTAACTTTCCTTACATTCTACTGACATGTCCCCTTAAATTGATGCTTTTTGCAATCTTGAAGTGGTGGCGGTGATAATGTTTGTGCCCACGAAGAAGAGACCCAAATCACAGCAACCATCTTTGAAAATTAGTGATGACGAGAGACCCAAGAACAACAAATAGTGCAGAAATAGCCAAAAACCACTCCAACACTCCAAAGCCACTCCAGAGAGCAAACACCCTAAGAATAATTTTCTAAAGAAATTCACGAAATGTGCCAACCACACACAATGAGCTATATTAGTCGGGAGAACTCAGTCAAATACATAATTCATGTTCCAAAAAAAGTTTTAACGGTTAATGCATCGGCCAAAAATTTAGTAATATATCACTGGTCAAGATGTTGCAGTTGGAAGAAATCCCATTGAACAGCCTACATCAAAAACTCAGGTGTGATCCTCCTCTGAGAATCCAGAAGCACCCAAGTGTGATCCTCCTTTGAAAATCCAAAATTCTAGCTCATCATCCAAAAGCCAAAACCACAGCAAAAAATATTTCACTACTACCAAGAAAATCCATTTGGTATCCATACCCTTCTTAAGACAACTTCCAATATCTTCCCTACCATTCGCACCTGTTGATTTTGGATTCAAAGTCAAATTTATTAGAGAAAAATATCCTAGAATTATGCAATCGCCAAACAAATTCAATAATCAGCAGAATTATGTAGCTCAATGTTCAGCCTTTGTCACAAATCTCCTAAAATTTCAAATAAAGTAGCCCAACAATACCTCAACCTAATAATCAGCCCACATTCTATAGCCCAATAATCTGTCCAATGCACTAATGAAGTGGCCCAAACCGAGAACATTACACTTACTATAAGCCAATAATTAGCTCAAATACTTTAGCCCAATAATAAGACCAACATACTAAAAAACAACCCAAACTAACCCTACCAAGAAGACTGGACGAGGGGAGCAAAAGCTCCTCCAGCCATGAGAAAACCCAACCACGAAAACGAGAGAAAATTCTAAAGAACTTGTTTCAATACCATGTTAGATATACTCAATGATACTTGATAAGATTCGATGCCTCTCAATGTGAAATGTTCTCTCATGATATAGAATTAAAATAACAATTAAATATGATAACTATCAAGTACAATATTCATTAATGGTAACCAATTAAATATGGTAACTTTTCTTATATTCAAACTTTCTTTATATTCCACTGACATCAAAGGGAGAGGAAGTTTTATGAGCCCCTTCCTTAGAAGTAGTATCTTTGACTAACAGTAGTCAAATCAAAGCTCGTGCTTTCCAAACTGCCTTGTGATGGGATTACTTGCATGTCTAAATTAGGCATCGAAGACAAAATTTAAATGTTATATATATGATCCAATAAAAAAGCTTAAATTTTTAGATCAAGTGATTCAACATGGTATTAGAACAAATCCAAGTCTTGCCTCCACCCATTTAATAAAATTGTGCACACGTTAGGCTTTGATGGAAAAATAAAAGTCAATCTCGCCTACATGTGAGGGGATATGTTGAAATAGAATATAAATGATATACATGCGAGGGGATATGTTCAACCTTTTGTTGTTTTAATTTGATCCCCATACTTTTGAGAATTGTCTTTCGTGAGTTGCCTGGAATAAACTCATTTTTTTTCCCTTTGATTTGAATTTGCAGATGATGGCATCCTATTCTGTTTCGGATGCTGTCGCAACTTATTACTTGTATATGACATATGTACACCCCTTCATTTTCTCGCTTGCTACCATAATTCCGATGCCACCAGATGAGGTTTTACGAAAAGGAAGTGGGACTCTCTGCGAAATGCTTCTTATGGTCCAGGTGTGTACCTAAAGTCTTATATTCTTTAAGCCCGTGTGTAAAGTCTTTTAACTGCATTGTCAAAATTTTAAGTTCCCACGACTTTTTTTCCTTCCCTTGATAATTTTATGATTATTCTACTTTTCCTTCTCATGTACTGGTTAAGTACCCTGACTCATTGCTTTTGGCGTCTTTATCTCAATGTACTCCCACCTTCTCACCCCCCCCCCCCCACTCACACACTCTCTCAAAAAGGAAGAAATGAAAAGATTTACCATGTCGACTGAATCCTTATTCAAGTTCGGTTTCATAATGCTTGCAGGCATATAAAGCAAATGTTATCTGTCCTAACAAGCACCAATCTGATCCAGAGAAGTTCTACAACAATCAACTCCTTGAGAGTGAGACATACATTGGTGGTCACGTGGAATGTCTCGAAAGTGGTGTTTTTAGATCTGATCTTCCAACTAGTTTTAAACTTGATCCATCCGCTTATGAGGTTGCTATCTCGTCCCCTTTACATTTACAGTTATCAGTTGAACTTCATTTTGGTCGAAGCGTATCCAAGTGAAAATGCAATGAAATTTTTTGGAGATTGGAAATGACATCATTTTCCTATACATATCTGGTGTATAATGTGACCAGAGCAAGCTACATGGTTATTTATTAGAATTATAAAAGAATATTATTCATTGTTATCCTGAGTGATGGAATGTGGGTATTCCTTAGCGTACTAAAATTTTATATGTCCTGTAATCAAAAGATTTGGATTCACAAATTCATTTAAAAATAGAAACTCTTAATTAGACATCTTTTATTTCTTTCTTGTACTCTGGAAACTCTCTGCTTTTAATAACATCAGTCTCTCTAGCATACTCTACTGTTCCTTAATATTTTATGTCTGTATTTTGCTCATTAATCATTATGGCCACATGTCCTGTAATCTTATAGTTGTGCTGGAGTATGGTGCCTGCTATATAAGTTGTTGAAAAGATTAAAGCAACTACACCAACAGGCCCCTTCCTTGTACATAAGTTTGGGTGGTTGTGTAGTCTTTCATTTTCCACTCTGCTATGTTAAGAGCTATTTCTATGATACAAATTATAATTCACCTTGTGACGCTTATTCTTTTTGTCTTTACCAGCCAAAATATTTTTGAATTTTGATTAATTCACTATATCGTCAGCTTCTTGTGAATGCCTTGTTACACTTGCCTTGATAGACTATCAGCAAGACTTTCCTTCCTTGTGTTAGTTTGACTAATGGTTGCAATGTAATATTTTTACAGCAACTGATCAACAATCTTGACCGCGACCTGCAATATGCTATTAGAGTAGAGGGAAAGTTGGACTTGGAATCAGTTTTAAATTATGAAGAAGTGAAGAATGCTATCATGGAAAAGGTGCTGGTTCTTTCTGTTTTTGAAGCCTGGTTTCTTTTTCCTATAAATAAATGGAAGATATACAAATCTGGAAATATTTTCCTCAGTTTCCTCTTTAAAATTAATTTTCTATCACTCCAATATTAACCACTTTGTTTTGTTTGTTATCATAAATGATATGATAAATGTCAATTCTACAATTATAAATAGTCTTGGAAGTCCGTCTTAAAAGGTTTACCTTGTTATAGTGACTCATTAGAGAATGCCAATCTTAGACGCCTTGCATGGTTGAGTTTTAGCCTATGCTTGGCTCATGTTTGAACATCCAATTTTTATCCACATATTTCTAGGAATCCACCATTAATTTTTTTTGTATTTTTAATTTAAACTGTTTATAAACAATTATCCAACATGCTTTTAGACAGATTGATTGCTTATTTGCGCCTTTTGGGCTATGCTATCATATTCACCGTCTCATCTAAAAGCTTAATTTGTTAGAGAGGCGTCACATGTATTCATTTTAAATTTTGGCTTCAATGCTTCAACAATAAAACTATTATTTACTGGAGTTTGGTTTCAGCTCAATTTCGTGTGTGCATGTGTGGGGTTTTTCACGAGATACAATCTTAAAAATAATATAGGCACCCCAAATCGCATCCATAAATTATCCAGTGAGACATGCAAAATCACCTGCAATCTTTCTTTTAACTCTGTCCTTCAACTTGCAGCTTATGAGGTTGAAAGATGAACCTATACTTGAAGAATTCCCTCTTATATACCATCTTGATGTTGCTGCAATGTATCCAAACATCATATTGACAAACAGGCTACAGGTAAGCAACTGAGGTGACTTCATCTAGGGCATCCTTTCTATTAAGTTTCATACTTCTGCAAATTTTGTGCCATCTACTGAAAAGAGAAGAAAAATGTGGGCATTGTCTGTTGATGATTGACTGTCATCTAAACTGATCCTGTTGCTGCTCCTGCACTGTTATACCTGTTCAATTCTAGCAAAGGAATGACCAATGGCAAATTGAGAAATTAAATTAAACAAGGAGAAGTTGCTGTTTGTTACATGCACAATACAAATAACCAAAACCCGTTGAAGCGATGAACTTTGTTGCATTTTTTATTTTCCTATTATGATTAACTATTGTAGTTAGAAAGTAAAGAGAACTAAACTGCACTTTAAGTGAAACGTCTACATGAAGTTCTAAATAGGCAATCATTATAAGCTTCCAGGTTTTGAATTTTCTTCATCTAAGAATAGTCTTCCTGTGTGTAGTACACGATAATGTCTCTTTTTTATATATCTGAATCTGAATTATGAGACAGAAATTAGGTACACTATGCTTGAAATGTACTGCCTTGTAACTACTGTACTTAGTCTTGCCTTTTAACCTTTTAATCAAGACTGATAAAACTACTAACCTAATCTGTGTATTTTTACATGAAATAATGAAAGTAATACAGTTTTTTTCCCTTAATTTTTTTGGTTCATTTCTCTTTTCTTCTTTTATACCTGTTCTACTTTCTTGGCAAATATGAACTTAGTTTTTGGGTATCACTTGTTTGTTTTGGTTGTCATTTTTCCGATTAAGCCACCACAAGAAATTATAGTTATCATTCAAAGACAGATTTCTAGACTTCTTTTTCAATAAACTAAGTTTATTCTTTATCGTGATCTGCAGCCTCCATCAATAGTTACAGATGAAGTATGTACTGCATGCGACTTCAATCGTCCTGGAAAAAAATGCCTAAGGAAGCTTGAATGGGTTTGGCGTGGAGAGACGTACATGGCAAAGAGAAGGTCTACATTCATCTCTCTAGTTTTTATAACATGTGACTGTTGCTCATGCATACTTATATTTGTCCCCCTCGATTATCTTATCAGTGATTACCATCATCTAAAGAGGCAACTTGAGTCTGAGCTTGTTGATAGCATAACTGGGCAACTTGCAAAATCTTTCCTTGACCTACCTAAAGCAGAACAACAGATGAAGCTCAAAGAGCGTCTTAAGAAATATTGCCAAAAGGTTTTCTCACCTGTCATGTTCAGTTCAAATAATAATACACGCCTTTGACAGTTCTTACAGTAGTGTTTTCTTTCATTTTGCAGGCATATAAAAGAGTACTTAACAAACCAGTCACTGAACTTCGAGAGGCGGGGATCTGTATGCGTGAAAACTCATTCTATATTGATACTGTTCGCAGGTAAGCATATTGGATTTTAAGTCATTGTTCTATTTGACAGTATATGATCAACAATTTCTAGCTTGTTATTGAAAAGGAACATGCACATTTTTATTTGTCAATATTTAATGTTGACGAACTTATGTTTTCTAATCATTTTCCTCTTTTCTTTTGACGAAAGTTTTCGAGATAGAAGGTACGAATACAAAGGGCTCAACAAAGTTTGGAAGGGAAAGTTGTCTGAAGCAAAGTCAAGTGGAAATTCTATCAAAATCCAGGAAGCTCAAGTATCTCTTTCCCTCATATTGAATACTATCAACTTGTCATTGAAATAGAAATGATCTCATCATCAATTACCATACTTTTCCAGGACATGGTGGTGCTCTATGATTCATTGCAACTAGCACACAAATGTATTCTCAACTCCTTCTATGGATATGTCATGCGCAAGTATATTTCTCGATCCCATTATGGTTTAGTTTCCCGTCTGTCTTAAGAATCGTGATTGAGCTATTGATGTGTTTTGTCAAATTTTAATTTTCCAGGGGTGCAAGATGGTACTCAATGGAAATGGCAGGAGTTGTTACGTACACTGGAGCAAAAATTATTCAGAACGCTCGCTTGTTGGTTGAAAGAATTGGAAGGCCACTTGAATTAGACACTGATGGTATCTGGTGCGCCCTACCGGGGTCATTCCCAGAGAACTTCACTTTCAAGACGAAGTATGACTTTACTTGTAGATTCACATGGTTGCTTTTGAATCTTTTTATCACAAGTTACCTGATACTTTCATTTATCCAAGGTCATTTTGGGATGGTTACAAAACCTGTTTGTATTCACTAAAAGTTGTAAGCATACCAGGCTTCTTTCAATGTTCTTTTCTTTTAGGTGCTAACTCTTTTGTGGATCATGTGTATCAGAGACCCAAAGAAGAAGTTGACGATATCATATCCTTGTGTTATGCTTAATGTAGATGTGGCTATAAACAATACTAATGATCAGTACCAGGTAAGCAATGAAACTCCATTGGTTTGTCTTTAAACATATTACTGAACAATTCTTGCAAATTATGCTAATTGCTCAATACCATTCTTTTAGACGCTAAAAGATCCGGTCAATATGACCTATGTGACACATAGTGAATGCTCAATTGAATTCGAGGTGGATGGGCCCTATAAGGTGATTCGTCTAGACTTCACTCACGAGATGACAATTAAATTAAATTATTAGTTGACCATTATTTATGATTTACTGGTCATTTTAAACTGATTTTGATTATTATTCCTGTATAGGCTATGATTCTTCCTGCTTCCAAGGAAGAAGGAATTCTGATTAAGAAGCGTTATGCAGTTTTTAATGATGATGGTACACTAGCAGAGCTGAAGGGTTTTGAGATCAAGCGTAGAGGCGAGCTAAAGCTCATCAAAGTTTTCCAGGTATATATTTTATGTGTGCCCATGCTGTAGTTTTCTTTAAGTGATAAATATTTCATTTTTCCTCGCATCACACATCTTGAGAGCTAATGGTTGATTTACTCGTATTCATCCATTTCTACCGCAAACCCAATTTATAGTGGCATAGTGGCCCTCACAATGACAACTTTTTTCTAGTATTCGTCGAGGTTGAATATTCAGTCACTTGAAAGAACGAGAGATTTGCATAAAAACGCTTTTCCCCCAATAATTGAGGTGTATGAAGAAGTTGAAAAAATATAATGAAATGAGCATGATTTTCATTTTTCTTTCTCCTGCTTATAGAAATGGAAAAGTCTAGTTAAATAGATTTTTTGGAAGGTGGATAATCATTAAGCAAGAATCTCAGCATAGGCTATTGATGCTTGATGTGGTGATTAAGAAATGGAAGAGAAATGCCAAAGATGTTCGATTTCACAAAACAAGATGGTACCTGAGTTGGCAAAGGTCTTGGATTGAAGTCCCGCTGCCACACATTTAATGAAATTGTCCACGTTTAGGCTTTGATAAAAAAGAAAGAATCTCTTCTGCACAACGAGTGTGTAAAAGATAAGATTTAAATAATATACACGTGGTTCTCTCTAGAAAGTTATTTTGTTAGATTAATTGGCTCAACAAAGCGTATAAATAAATGATTTAGTATGCTTAAATTTGTTGGTATCTCCAGCACAGATAAAGTTAAAACATAGCCATAAGTATTTGTTACCATCTGATTTAAAGTTGAATTCCAAGAGAAAATATTAATTTGCGCTAAGCGCTATTTTTTTTATTATTACATATTACCACTATATATAACCAGTGGAAATGTCTACGCCTTTCCTTTGAATTCTTAAATAGAAATTCACAGGAGAAACATCTTTAAAAAGCTAATAATACTCATGTGTCTCTTGATAATATATGAATTCTAGAATATACCTAGAGGCTAGAACTGAGGTACAAAACATGGGACCATTTGCTCCCTTTTGAGCATTTAGTGGTTTAGCTTAAATATGTCCCATTCAAGTTTGCATACAGCTATATTCTTGTTCCTTTGAACTTTACTCCTTTAGCTGTTCTATTATTTTTCCCATTTACTTTAAGTTATCCAATAAGCTTCAAGAAAAAATTACATTGGCAGAAATCCTTTGACTTTGTATTATTTTGCTATAAAAAATTTTCTCTCTCAATTTTTAGATAGATGCTATCATATAGTGCAGGTATCATGTACTTTCTCAGTTTTTATAAATGATTTGTAGCTTTGCTTCATGAGTAACTTGGAATGTCATTTTGCAGGCTGAACTATTCGATAAGTTTCTGCATGGGTCAACTTTAGAAGAATGCTATTCTGCTGTTGCTTCTGTTGCAAACCGTTGGCTTGATCTTCTTGATGTACGTTATAGAGCTGATAATAAGTTCTAATGTTCCCTAATTGAAACAGGCTGGAAAGTCTCGCAACAAGAAATATTGATTCTGCTTGTCAAAATATTCTCATACTTGCCATCAATATAGAAAAAAAATGAGATATAAAGGAGGTTTTCTTTCTTGTATTATGAACTAGAATAGACTTTCCGTTCAAACAGTTAGTAAATGAAAAAACCACTAGTTTAGTAAATATTTCACATTTTCTGGAAGAGAGGGAAAAGTGACGTTCAATTTAGCTCGAGTTATTTATATGTTTCTAAAATTGGTCATAGTTGCACAACTTAAAATTTATTTTTCCTTTTATCTCAGCACAGCGCGTCATTATTGCATGAGAGTTCAATCTAATAATCAGTGAGACTAATTGATTATAATTTCAGAATCAAGGGAAAGATGTAGCGGATAGTGAGTTGCTTGACTACATATCTGAATCAAGCACAATGAGCAAGTCCTTAGCAGACTATGGTGAACAAAAGTCATGTGCAGTGACCACAGCAAAGCGTCTTGCTGATTTCCTCGGGGATGCAATGGTAAAAGACAAAGGATTGCACTGCCAGTATGTAGTTGCATGTGAACCCAAGGTATGCAACTCTTGTGTTCAGTTAGGGTGTGTTTGATTACATTAATTTTCCATGGAAAATATTGGTTTTCCATCCAAATTTTCACTTGGAGTGTTTGATTGCTATTTTTTTCCATGGAAAACATTTTCCAACTTTTGAAAATATGCCTAATTTTCCTTGTTTTTAAGGAAAATATTTTCCTTGGATAGAGGTGGTTTTTATTTTCCACAAAAGATGGAAAATATTTTCTTTTCTAGGTAATATTTTCCATGTCAATCAAACACACTCTTAGTGTTAGATTTTTCTATTTTTGTCAAGAAGTAAAGTGGAGTATTAAATGACGGCCCATGCGAAAATAAAAATTGAGAGGTTTTCTGTTTTATGATTACTTTTCTTTGAATGATTAGCTCCTTTGAATACTATATTGGAAAATGTGACAATGACAACATTATATCAAAACAACAAAAAAGAAAAAGATCACAGGAGGTTGGCCTATTTTCTAAAAATGCATACCTGAGATGGTCTTTACATATTACATTCTATAACAAATTGATTAATGCTGGTTTGAATGGCTTACGAACTTTAGTGGCCACTACTTTGCAAGAAGGGCTTAAGCATTTTGGACCAATTTGCTCGTGTCCATGCATTGCCGGGCCCTTTTTAAAATGTCGCCTCCTATATAGTTTAAGATTTGGCTTCTCCATCATATGAAGATAAATACAATAGTGTTCATTCCATAAAGTTTGAAGTCAACATGTTAAAGGATATTCTCTTGCTTTATTTATCTAATTGAAGATATCCAGTGAAGTGATGGATGTGCCAGACGATGTCCTAGGACATGAACTATTGTCATTTGTTCATAGTTGCCAACCTTCCTCTCTTAGGCATTAGTTAATTATATGGTTCTTGAGTTGTGCAATCCGATGTTTCTTGGATTCTTAGGCTATTTAAATGTAACATTGAGCAGGGAACCCCAGTAAGTGAGCGCGCTGTTCCAGTTGCCATTTTTGAAACCAATGCCGGTAAAATTCTCTTCAAGTTTTCTCCATATTTTTCTTCATGCATTTGTAACATACAAGAAGTGCTTATATGTATAGGCTTTTTCAGAAATTATGAAGTTCTATGTGAAAAAGTGGTGCAAAATTTCATCAGACATTGGGATCCGGTCCATTATTGATTGGTCATACTACAAACAACGGCTTAGTTCAGCAATTCAGAAAATTATAACTATTCCTGCTGCAATGCAAAAGGTGGAGATACTCTTCCATGCTGCTTACTATAATAGTACTTCTTTTGGTTTATAATACCAATTGTTTATTTATCAGATTGCGAATCCTGTTCCAAGAGTTGTTCATCCTGATTGGTTGTATAAAAGGGTTCGTGAAAAGGAGGACAAATTTCGCCAGCGAAAATTGGTTGATATCTTCAGTGTGGAGAAAAGAGATGATGCAGTAAGTGCCAATAATGATCTTGATACCACTAATCACAAAATAGGCGAGAGTAATGTCATAGACTTGGAAGACTTCAGGAGCAATAGAAAAACTTCTCTTGTCAGGCCTCGACCTATTGTTCATGCCTATGGAATCAACAATGAAATGAGTCGAAGCAAAACAAGTTTTCAAGTAGAAAGTCCAGAACAAATTGATTTTGGTGGAAATGGATGTATGGCCTCAAAGCAACCACTACAAACTGTTTTCATCAAAGAGAATATTGACAGGAATGTTGATTATGAAGGATGGCTTGAATTAAGGAAGAGAAAGTGGAAAGAGACTCGAGAGAAAAGGAAGCGTCAAAGGTATGTTTTCTATTGACTGCAACTTCTGATGTCGTTGTCCGATTGCTGCAGCTTCCCTCAGAGTGTCTATTAGTTCTGCATCATTGCATGTTTCCTCAATGTTAATATCATTGGGTTTAGAGAAAATTAAGGTGTTCAGAGTTAAAATCAATGACCATCCAGATAATCAATACATTATTTAATTTTGGAGGTATCGCCAATTCCTGTTCAATCAAAGTCCTTTGTAAAGCTGATCAACTATTCTCGTCACTAATTCCCTCCTGTTCTGAGCTTTCCCAGACAACTCCCTTCTGAACTGCAGCGGTCTTTTAGATAGAGAACCAACTCCCAAGATGAAACTTATCTGAGAGACAAGTGAGGCTCCAACCTTTTCACGGGTCTTGTATCCTTGATAAACGTACGGGGTTCTTTGTATATTTTCTTTACTTCTCCAATAACAATCCCCTCAGTCTTTATTTTCCTCTTTAATGGACTATTATAGCATTGTATATCATTATTGCTGTGCACTTTGTTTGACTGGTGTTGATATGACATACATGACTTCGGCAGGTTGGACAACTCAAGCACATTTAATCTGATGAATGGTGTTGCTGACAAGCGTAGTAGCTTTGTCAATCACAAACAGCCTCAAGGAAAAACAGGGGTCAATTCCTATTTTGAGAGACATGATTTAGCACTTATGCGCTCCCACTGGCAGGTGATGAAGTTCTCAAGCAGTTTAAAAGCAATTTTCTTTTACCTCTTATATTTTGATTTCTATGTTCTATATATATATATCCATCCCTAAATGAGTGTCTAGCCTTGTCTTCTTGTTGTGCCAGATTATCCAGATTGTACCCAGTTCGCAGCATGGCCATTATTTTGCTTGGGCAGTTATTGACGGAAACATGTGTAAAATTCCCATACTTGTCCCCAGAGTATTTTACCTCAATTCTAAAGCTCCTGTGACGGAAGAATTCCCTGGAAGGTGTGTCAATAAGATTCTTCCCCATGGACGTCATAGCTACAATTTGATTGAGGTATATGATTGGATCTCAATAAAAGTTACCCAGTAGTTCTGGGCAATTCATGGGGAGGCAAGTGTTTTCAGGTGCAAAAGTAATTATTTTAGTTCGTGTATTTTTTATAAGGTTATAATTGATGAAGACCAATTTAAGTCCGAAAGCAAGAAATTAGCAGCTCACCTTGCAGATCCTGAAGTTGAGGTGAATTACAACACCATTCACTTTTTATTGTAGAACTCTTGTTCTTTGAGTGATTTGAATGGTGGTAACTTGTAGACGCTCAGGCAGTGCAGGTCTTCATTATCTTAAAACTTTTCTACTTTTAAGTCAAACAATTATATCTCTCTGTCTAGGGAACATGATATTCGATGCTATTTACAAGAGTTTGATCTCAAAATGCATCTCATGGTGGAGTCACTTTATAATTATGGGAAAAGCTGCAATAACACCAGAATCTTTCTTTCACCGTCAAAAAATTGTAATATGAGAGTGCTAAGTGGATTCTTCTCAGTTTATTGTTGCTCGTTTGCAATCTCATGGAACGTGAAAATGTGGAATCAACTTCTGTGCACTAACCTGATCTATACCCTATATGCTTTAAGGATTGCACCTGTGCACTGGCACTACTTGTTTCCTTGTGGTATGAAATCTAATTATCAGTCCTCATAGTGGAAAGTAGAACTTATGTTGAGTACTTGAAAAATTTATACATCGTTTTCGCATCATGAACAAGTAGAGGGAAGGGATTATCATCTACTTTCAAGCAACCTTTCTGATGCTCCCAGACATGTTTTGTGACTATGATATCATCATGAATAGAAAAGGTTGCAAACTGCTACTGACATAGCCTGTAATGTTTCCTAAGGACATTTCTGTTTTCGATCTTGTTGAAGATAATGTTTTTAAATGATATACATGTGACCCTTTCTAACAACTTAAGCTTTTAGATTAAGTGGTTTTACGTGGTAAGCAAATGTCACGAGTTTAGGTCCTTTCATTTAACAGAATTGTGTGTGCATCAGGTTTTGATAGGAAAAATGAACCCTGCCTACATGTGAGGGTGCATGTTGAAAACAATATTTAGATAATATACATGTGGTCCTCTCTAACTACTTATTATTTTAAATCAAGTAATTCAAAAAAATCTTTTAGTAGATCTAGCAATGAATTGAACTAAGGGGAGAAAAATGATTCATGCAACTCCAAATTATTGGGAAGAAGGATTAGTTTGTTTTAGTTATAACTTCATTTTGTCTCAGATTTCTGCAACATAAAGAATTGTTCTTGCTTATAGCTTCAGCTTACATCTTAATAGCGACAACGCTCTGATTTTTGTTGAAAAAGCTCCATTTGCTATTGGATTTTAAATGTCTAAAGTGAAACAAATTTTGATGGACTGTTGTAGAGGTCCTTCAAATGGATGACTGCTTATTACTCTTACAGCAATTTTAGCATGTTTGAACATCCAATTTTTATCCACATATTTCTAGGAATCCACCATTAATTTTTTTTGTATTTTTAATTTAAACTGTTTATAAACAATTATCCAACATGCTTTTAGACAGATTGATTGCTTATTTGCGCCTTTTGGGCTATGCTATCATATTCACCGTCTCATCTAAAAGCTTAATTTGTTAGAGAGGCGTCACATGTATTCATTTTAAATTTTGGCTTCAATGCTTCAACAATAAAACTATTATTTACTGGAGTTTGGTTTCAGCTCAATTTCGTGTGTGCATGTGTGGGGTTTTTCACGAGATACAATCTTAAAAATAATATAGGCATCCCAAATCGCATCCATAAATTATCCAGTGAGACATGCAAAATCACCTGCAATCTTTCTTTTAACTCTGTCCTTCAACTTGCAGCTTATGAGGTTGAAAGATGAACCTATACTTGAAGAATTCCCTCTTATATACCATCTTGATGTTGCTGCAATGTATCCAAACATCATATTGACAAACAGGCTACAGGTAAGCAACTGAGGTGACTTCATCTAGGGCATCCTTTCTATTAAGTTTCATACTTCTGCAAATTTTGTGCCATCTACTGAAAAGAGAAGAAAAATGTGGGCATTGTCTGTTGATGATTGACTGTCATCTAAACTGATCCTGTTGCTGCTCCTGCACTGTTATACCTGTTCAATTCTAGCAAAGGAATGACCAATAGCAAATTGAGAAATTAAATTAAACAAGGAGAAGTTGCTGTTTGTTACATGCACTATACAAATAACCAAAACCCGTTGAAGCGATGAACTTTGTTGCATTTTTTATTTTCCTATTATGATTAACTATTGTAGTTAGAAAGTAAAGAGAACTAAACTGCACTTTAAGTGAAACGTCTACATGAAGTTCTAAATAGGCAATCATTATAAGCTTCCAGGTTTTGAATTTTCTTCATCTAAGAATAGTCTTCCTGTGTGTAGTACACGATAATGTCTCTTTTTTATATATCTGAATCTGAATTATGAGACAGAAATTAGGTACACTATGCTTGAAATGTACTGCCTTGTAACTACTGTACTTAGTCTTGCCTTTTAACCTTTTAATCAAGACTGATAAAACTACTAACCTAATCTGTGTATTTTTACATGAAATAATGAAAGTAATACAGTTTTTTTCCCTTAATTTTTTTGGTTCATTTCTCTTTTCTTCTTTTATACCTGTTCTACTTTCTTGGCAAATATGAACTTAGTTTTTGGGTATCACTTGTTTGTTTTGGTTGTCATTTTTCCGATTAAGCCACCACAAGAAATTATAGTTATCAGTCAAAGACAGATTTCTAGACTTCTTTTTCAATAAACTGAGTTTATTCTTTATCGTGATCTGCAGCCTCCATCAATAGTTACAGATGAAGTATGTACTGCATGCGACTTCAATCGTCCAGGAAAAAAATGCCTAAGGAAGCTTGAATGGGTTTGGCGTGGAGAGACGTACATGGCAAAGAGAAGGTCTACATTCATCTCTCTAGTTTTTATAACATGTGACTGTTGCTCATGCATACTTATATTTGTCCCCCTCGATTATCTTATCAGTGATTACCATCATCTAAAGAGGCAACTTGAGTCTGAGCTTGTTGATAGCATAACTGGGCAACTTGCAAAATCTTTCCTTGACCTACCTAAAGCAGAACAACAGATGAAGCTCAAAGAGCGTCTTAAGAAATATTGCCAAAAGGTTTTCTCACCTGTCATGTTCAGTTCAAATAATAATACACGCCTTTGACAGTTCTTACAGTAGTGTTTTCTTTCATTTTGCAGGCATATAAAAGAGTACTTAACAAACCAGTCACTGAACTTCGAGAGGCGGGGATCTGTATGCGTGAAAACTCATTCTATATTGATACTGTTCGCAGGTAAGCATATTGGATTTTAAGTCATTGTTCTATTTGACAGTATTTGATCAACAATTTCTAGCTTGTTATTGAAAAGGAACATGCACATTTTTATTTGTCAATATTTAATGTTGACGAACTTATGTTGTCTAATCATTTTCCTCTTTTCTTTTGACGAAAGTTTTCGAGATAGAAGGTACGAATACAAAGGGCTCAACAAAGTTTGGAAGGGAAAGTTGTCTGAAGCAAAGTCAAGTGGAAATTCTATCAAAATCCAGGAAGCTCAAGTATCTCTTTCCCTCATATTGAATACTATCAACTTGTCATTGAAATAGAAATGATCTCATCATCAATTACCATACTTTTCCAGGACATGGTGGTGCTCTATGATTCATTGCAACTAGCACACAAATGTATTCTCAACTCCTTCTATGGATATGTCATGCGCAAGTATATTTCTCGATCCCATTATGGTTTAGTTTCCCGTCTGTCTTAAGAATCGTGATTGAGCTATTGATGTGTTTTGTCAAATTTTAATTTTCCAGGGGTGCAAGATGGTACTCAATGGAAATGGCAGGAGTTGTTACGTACACTGGAGCAAAAATTATTCAGAACGCTCGCTTGTTGGTTGAAAGAATTGGAAGGCCACTTGAATTAGACACTGATGGTATCTGGTGCGCCCTACCGGGGTCATTCCCAGAGAACTTCACTTTCAAGACGAAGTATGACTTTACTTGTAGATTCACATGGTTGCTTTTGAATCTTTTTATCACAAGTTACCTGATACTTTCATTTATCCAAGGTCATTTTGGGATGGTTACAAAACCTGTTTGTATTCACTAAAAGTTGTAAGCATACCAGGCTTCTTTCAATGTTCTTTTCTTTTAGGTGCTAACTCTTTTGTGGATCATGTGTATCAGAGACCCAAAGAAGAAGTTGACGATATCATATCCTTGTGTTATGCTTAATGTAGATGTGGCTATAAACAATACTAATGATCAGTACCAGGTAAGCAATGAAACTCCATTGGTTTGTCTTTAAACATATTACTGAACAATTCTTGCAAATTATGCTAATTGCTCAATACCATTCTTTTAGACGCTAAAAGATCCGGTCAATATGACCTATGTGACACATAGTGAATGCTCAATTGAATTCGAGGTGGATGGGCCCTATAAGGTGATTCGTCTAGACTTCACTCACGAGATGACAATTAAATTAAATTATTAGTTGACCATTATTTATGATTTACTGGTCATTTTAAACTGATTTTGATTATTATTCCTGTATAGGCTATGATTCTTCCTGCTTCCAAGGAAGAAGGAATTCTGATTAAGAAGCGTTATGCAGTTTTTAATGATGATGGTACACTAGCAGAGCTGAAGGGTTTTGAGATCAAGCGTAGAGGCGAGCTAAAGCTCATCAAAGTTTTCCAGGTATATATTTTATGTATGCCCATGCTGTAGTTTTCTTTAAGTGATAAATATTTCATTTTTCCTCGCATCACACATCTTGAGAGCTAATGGTTGATTTACTCGTATTCATCCATTTCTACCGCAAACCCAAATTATAGTGGCATAGTGGCCCTCACAATGACAACTTTTTTCTAGTATTCGTCGAGGTTGAATATTCAGTCACTTGAAAGAACGAGAGATTTGCGTAAAAACGCTTTTCCCCCAATAATTGAGGTGTATGAAGAAGTTGAAAAAATATAATGAAATGAGCATGATTTTCATTTTTCTTTCTCCTGCTTATAGAAATGGAAAAGTCTAGTTAGATAGATTTTTTGGAAGGTGGATAATCATTAAGCAAGAATCTCAGCATAGGCTATTGATGCTTGATGTGGTGATTAAGAAATGGAAGAGAAATGCCAAAGATGTTCGATTTCACAAAACAAGATGGTACCTGAGTTGGCAAAGGTCTTGGATTGAAGTCCCGCTGCCACACATTTAATGAAATTGTCCACGTTTAGGCTTTGATAAAAAAGAAAGAATCTCTTCTGCACAACGAGTGTGTAAAAGATAAGATTTAAATAATATACACGTGGTTCTCTCTAGAAAGTTATTTTGTTAGATTAATTGGCTCAACAAAGCGTATAAATAAATGATTTAGTATGCTTAAATTTGTTGGTATCTCCAGCACAGATAAAGTTAAAACATAGCCATAAGTATTTGTTACCATCTGATTTAAAGTTGAATTCCAAGAGAAAATATTAATTTGCGCTAAGCGCTATTTTTTTTATTATTACATATTACCACTATATATAACCAGTGGAAATGTCTACGCCTTTCCTTTGAATTCTTAAATAGAAATTCACAGGAGAAACATCTTTAAAAAGCTAATAATACTCATGTGTCTCTTAATAATATATGAATTCTAGAATATACCTAGAGGCTAGAACTGAGGTACAAAATCATGGGACCATTTGCTCCCTTTTGAGCATTTAGTGGTTTAGCTTAAATATGTCCCATTCAAGTTTGCATACAGCTATATTCTTGTTCCTTTGAACTTTACTCCTTTAGCTGTTCTATTATTTTTCCCATTTACTTTAAGTTATCCAATAAGCTTCAAGAAAAAATTACATTGGCAGAAATCTTTTGACTTTGTATTATTTTGCTATAAAATTTTTCTCTCTCAATTTTTAGATAGATGCTATCATATAGTGCAGGTATCATGTACTTTCTCAGTTTTTATAAATGATTTGTAGCTTTGCTTCATGAGTAACTTGGAATGTCATTTTGCAGGCTGAACTATTCGATAAGTTTCTGCATGGGTCAACTTTAGAAGAATGCTATTCTGCCGTTGCTTCTGTTGCAAACCGTTGGCTTGATCTTCTTGATGTACGTTATAGAGCTGATAATAAGTTCTAATATTCCCTAATTGAAACAGGCTGGAAAGTCTCGCAACAAGAAATATTGATTCTGCTTGTCAAAATATTCTCATACTTACCATCAATATAGAAAAAAAATGAGATATAAAGGAGGTTTTCTTTCTTGTATTATGAACTAGAATAGACTTTCCGTTCAAACAGTTAGTAAATGAAAAAACCACTAGTTTAGTAAATATTTCACATTTTCTGGAAGAGAGGGAAAAGTGACGTTCAATTTAGCTCGAGTTATTTATATATTTCTAAAATTGGTCATAGTTGCACAACTTAAAATTTATTTTTCCTTTTATCTCAGCACAGCGCGTCATAATTGCATGAGAGTTCAATCTAATAATCAGTGAGACTAATTGATTATAATTTCAGAATCAAGGGAAAGATGTAGCGGATAGTGAGTTGCTTGACTACATATCTGAATCAAGCACAATGAGCAAGTCCTTAGCAGACTATGGTGAACAAAAGTCATGTGCAGTGACCACAGCAAAGCGTCTTGCTGATTTCCTCGGGGATGCAATGGTAAAAGACAAAGGATTGCACTGCCAGTATGTAGTTGCATGTGAACCCAAGGTATGCAACTCTTGTGTTCAGTTAGTGTTAGATTTTTCTATTTTTGTCAAGAAGTAAAGTGGAGTATTAAATGACGGCCCATGCTAAAATAAAAATTGAGAGGTTTTCTGTTTTATGATTACTTTTCTTTGAATGATTAGCTCCTTTGAATACTATATTGGAAAATGTGACAATGACAACATTATATCAAAACAACAAAAAAGAAACAGATCACAGGAGGTTGGCCTATTTTCTAAAAATGCATACCTGAGATGGTCTTTACATATTACATTCTATAACAAATTGATTAATGCTGGTTTGAATGGCTTACGAACTTTAGTGGCCACTACTTTGCAAGAAGGGCTTAAGCATTTTGGACCAATTTGCTCGTGTCCATGCATTGCCGGGCCCTTTTTAAAATTTCGCCTCCTATATAGTTTAAGATTTGGCTTCTCCATCATATGAAGATAAATACAATAGTGTTCATTCCATAAAGTTTGAAGTCAACATGTTAAAGGATATTCTCTTGCTTTATTTATCTAATTGAAGATATCCAGTGAAGTGATGGATGTGCCAGACGATGTCCTAGGACATGAACTATTGTCATTTGTTCATAGTTGCCAACCTTCCTCTCTTAGGCATTAGTTAATTATATGGTTCTTGAGTTGTGCAATCCGATGTTTCTTGGATTCTTAGGCTATTTAAATGTAACATTGAGCAGGGAACCCCAGTAAGTGAGCGCGCTGTTCCAGTTGCCATTTTTGAAACCAATGCCGGTAAAATTCTCTTCAAGTTTTCTCCATATTTTTCTTCATGCATTTGTAACATACAAGAAGTGCTTATATGTATAGGCTTTTTCAGAAATTATGAAGTTCTATGTGAAAAAGTGGTGCAAAATTTCATCAGACATTGGGATCCGGTCCATTATTGATTGGTCATACTACAAACAACGGCTTAGTTCAGCAATTCAGAAAATTATAACTATTCCTGCTGCAATGCAAAAGGTGGAGATACTCTTCCATGCTGCTTACTATAATAGTACTTCTTTTGGTTTATAATACCAATTGTTTATTTATCAGATTGCAAATCCTGTTCCAAGAGTTGTTCATCCTGATTGGTTGTATAAAAGGGTTCGTGAAAAGGAGGACAAATTTCGGCAGCGAAAATTGGTTGATATCTTCAGTGTGGAGAAAAGAGATGATGCAGTGAGTGCCAATAATGATCTTGATACCACTAATCACAAAATAGGCGAGAGTAATGTCATAGACTTGGAAGACTTCAGGAGCAATAG
>NW_019244422.1:441741-447504 GCF_002742605.1 Olea europaea var. sylvestris | reverse complement strand
TAAAGTGATAAAAGAGTATCACAGTGCCTTTACATACTTCAGTCCTAGTTTCTCCTCTTTCCTTGTTACTTTTACAGTCAACGGTTTCTACACATAATGTCATTCTTCATTGCGTTTAATCTGTTTTGTATGAATTCTTACATACTGTCATCTCTATTGCCAGGTTATGCAAAAGGTGTTTGCACTGCTGATGTCTGAGTTTCGTAAATTAGGTGCATCAATCGTATTTGCAAGCTTCAAGAAAGTTATAATCAATACAGGAAAGTCAGATCTATCTGCAGCTAAAGCATATTGCGATAGTATACTCAAAACTATACAAACTAGGTTTGTCTTTGCATTTTGATGAACAACTTGCTGATAAGTTATTTATTTTCTATTGGATTATCTACTCAAATTTGATATTCAACAGAGAACTATTTGAGTGGATTGAGCTTGAGCCCTTGCAGTTTTGGTCTTCCTTGCTTTTTATGGATCAGGTAGCTCTACATGTTTAACTTTTTCATTTGTCTGTCCAATAACTTTCTTTAACTTGGTGCAATTAAATACACGAACACTTGGCCTCTGCTTTTTAAATCATACTGCGAGAAAATATGCACATGCATTATGACATGCAGTTCCCCCTAGTCATTTAACTTGTATTGGTTTCTCCTGCAGCTACGGGTATGAATTAAGTGGACATGTCAATCATCAAGTATTAGGACCCAGATAATCATTATTTAAGTGTCTTGAATATGGATATGGATACACAAAAATGTTCTAATCAAGTTATGTTGTCATAGGTACACGGTGTATTCAATTAGAAAGAAACATTAGATTCTTTGAAAATATTACCTTCTCTTGTTTAATTTAAGGATAAAATAAATCCTCTTTGCTTCTTTATGATGCAAGGCTTCATGTGCATTTTATGGATAATAAAAGCCATATATCCAACATAGCTGGATAATTTTATTTTATTATTATTTTTTTTTTTTGGGTGATATTATGAGGGTGTATGGTGGGGATTAAAATTAATTTTTTAGTAGATTTTGATAGAAATTTATGAAATGTGTAGTTGAAATGTTGCGGGACCTATAAAAGATGTTAATATTGATTGTTTGATTTTGACTCAGATTAAAATCTGAGCCAAAAAAGGGCTATATATTGATATTTATTGACCTTTGCAGACCTGTTGTCCTCCTGAATTGCACACTGCTTTTTCTACCCATAGAATTCTTTTTTTTCTAAGAAAGAAAAAATGGACGTTCAAAATACGTTCAGTAAAACTAGATGGTACGAGAAAAATAATACAATGTATATTCATATCTCAAGGGTTTGACATGGGTACAATATGATAACTGAAGTTTCATATAATAACATTGGGTCAAAAAAAATTTGAATGTGAGAGATCCATTAACTTAGATTGCTTATCTATGTGGATGAAAAAGAATGGCCCTTGGTGTGAATAAATTAATAGATTAATTATCGAGAAAACAAACCCTTGAAATTAATTGTACTCTTGACATGCTTCCATAGTAACTAGCTTTGAGTATTCATTTATCTTCTTGTGCTCCCTGGATGTGATCTAGTGCCATATGGTTGATAAAATGTGATACTACTAAATTATTTGGGTACAATTAGGTGTTAACAGCCTGGCATCCATAAACTATGTTAGTGTTTCATGCTCATGATGCCATGCTTTTTTTTTTCTCCTTGTATGAGAAACAAAATTTTACTCATCAAAGAAATTCTTTTTGATTTCTGGAGGATAAAATATCCTCTATCCTCTAAACTAAATCAAGGAGGTACTTCTTTGGAATTGGGAACAATTACTCAAAGAGGAACTCCCTTAAATTTCTTCTATGTTGATGCCCATTCTGATGCCAGGAATTTTGCCTTTCCCATAACGCAAAAAACCTTGCTCTTTTCCTTAAAAAATTCTGCAATTTCTTTCCAACCATATCACCCAATAACAGTTAAGTACCGCATTCTGGGTCGGTACACCTTTTTTAAACCCAAAACCGGTTCAAGGAATAATCTGATATTTCTCCCGACGCCAAGCTCAATCTGCTTCCCATACTAATCTGTACGTACTGTTTTCTTTCTTATTAATCAAATGAAATGTGCGTTCATGACGTCAAATACGTAATGTTCATGTTGTTGGAATCCAAGCCCTTTAATTTCTCTTTGGAGTGTTTAATAAACTAACTTCATTTTGGCAAGCATTCATAACTTACTCAGTGCAAGTCATGCTTTTCTTTTTCCTTGTTTGATTGCTTGGAGGTGATCAATACTTCGTCTTATTGGCCGTTGACTGGGGTGTAACATGAAGCCATTCATTTTTGCGTATATTGCATTATTTCCTATTTCTGATAAATTATTCTCTCCCTCATTCTTTCTTCATATTTTATTTTTTTTGGCCTGGTAGTACAACTATGGTGGAATTCAAGCTAGATTAAAGGACAGATCAGCAGAAGAAAATTCAGAAGTGAACATTGAAAGTTGCCCAGATGAATCTCAAGTAGAAATTGTCTCGAGCTGGAATATTGCTGAAAACTTACCTAAAGCAACTCAGGTAGCTCATTAGACTATAATTTATTCTATTAAAGATAGCTTTTATGTTGACTTGGTCTCCGGAGGATCAAAATTTTGGATGTTCTTAGTGCCCGGAGGTTTCATGAATTTATCAGCCCGTCCTTAAAGTCTCCATAAGGCATATAAGTTCCTGTCATTACTGGAATCATGAATTCTAAAGGCACAATTGCCACCTTTCTTCACCATCATCAAAATTGCTGTAAGTGTGTGTTGAAGGTAATATTTGAATGATATAAAATGATCCAACATGGTACTAGAGCAAGCAAGGGTCCTGGGTTCAAGTTCATTACCCCTTTAAATTGAATTGTCTACGTGATAGGCTTTAATAGAGAAAAAGTAAACGCGGCCGACCCTCGAGGGGGCATGTTGAAGACTATTTGAAGCTCAATACCTATTAAAGAAAACAATCATCACCGCTTCTCATCCTGGAATCAGGATCACTGTCGCAATAAAGTCACGAACATAAAATTCACCATCATCACCGCAACTAGAATCACAACCAGTTTTAAGATTAAAGAGTAAAAGAACCACCCAACACTGCCAGATCTGATCCATTTGGGCCAGTGTCAACTAGCCAATAATTATCAGACACTCACTTCTTGCGGACCACTGAATTTTTATCCACAATGCTTCATATCTAATCCCATTGGTCATCCTTGATAGATTCTATTTGGGATGTCATATAGCTGGACAGTAGGGTTTCCTAAGGGGGGATCCTGCTTAGGTAACTTCACTTAGGTAAATGAACTCCCTGTTTTCCAAATTGAAACCTCACAGCTAAGCATCATCTATGTAATGTTTTATCAGCGTTCTGCCTAATCAACTGTGAAATATTATTTTATACAGGATCATTTCATCTTGATCGTTTCTGAATTTTTATATGAACCGTGGAAGTATGCACAAGAACAAGCTGCAAGCCGAGCTCATACAATTGACGACTTGTGCACTCCGTCAATCACAGCTGCAACTGCTGAAATTCTTGAATCACAGATGAACACGTATCTGAAGAAAGAGGTATTAATTGAGAGTCATTTGCAATAATTTTAAATATGTTATATAATCTCTCTGACCAATTTAACTTGACTCAAGTAATTGTATGTCATGCAGATTGGATCTTACTTCTCAGACAAACTTCTTAAAATTGTATGCGATCCGAGTCTTCACAAGAGTGACCATCCCATCTCAACTGGAAGTTCACAACCTTTTAACAACATTCATAAGGGAGATCCTGCTCTGGATTTCATCAAGTATATCTGTGCAGTTTTGGCTCTTGACCAAAATGTTCAGCATGAAGTTCTGGTATGCATATTTCTGCACATCCTAGGCATGGTAAATGTAATATTACATATTTTCTTATGAGGTGAGCTATGCATCATGTGCCTGTAAAGTTGGAGCTATGATGTCCAGTCCTGCCGTCGTACTATAAATTATCAGCATTTTCAGATTGATCTCTGAATTTTTATAACATAAATGTTAATCTCATATGAAACTTGTAACAGGTTGACTCTGAAAATTACGTCTCCCTATACTTACTTTTTATGGATGTGGGTAGAGGATTCTTACTCATTGACTATTGATGCTAGTTTTCTCTATAGCATTTCTATAATTTTCTGGTTTAATGCTTAAATTTCCTAAGCTTATGACTTCCACGGCATTTTAGGATGTTATTACACTGTAGTCTCTAAATTTTTTAAAGTTCTATCTGAATTCAATACCACATGGAAATGATTCTATATTATGTGGGAAATCCTCATTTTTACTACTTCCATTTTTTTTTATTTTTTGATAATGTTTTTGTTGCACTCAGCTAAAGAGGTCTGATCCAACCTGTCATCTGAGTAATTTTATTCCTGCTTGTATTTGTGCAGATCATGAGAAGGAATCTTTTAAAATTGGTCCGCATAAGGGAATTTGCTCCAGAGGCCGAATTTCAAAATTTATCAATGACCTTAACATTACCAAATATCATTTGCAGGTAAAGTCGGAACAATTTATTTATTATTATTATTATTTTTAAAACGAAAAATGCGAATAATGATTTTATATGGATTATTTTCTTTTGAAATAACTTGAAATCTGTGATTAGTCACTAGTTTTACTTACGTCTGCTAATATTCCAACTCTGTCCGTTTTACAGTTACTGCAACGACTGTAGAGATCTAGATTTGTGCAGTGACAGGGCCTTAGTTGCTCAGGAATGGCGTTGTGCAGTGCCTCAGTGTGGGCAACCTTATGATCGCGAGGTGATGGAGAATGCTCTTCTTCAGATTATACGACAGAGAGAACGACTCTTCCATCTTCAGGACCTGGTGTGCCTTAAGTGCAATCAAATCAAAGCTGCACATTTATCTGAACACTGTGCATGTGCTGGATCATTTAGGTGCAAGGAAGATTCCTCTGAGTTCCGCAACAAAATGCAAGTTTTCTTGAACGTAGCCGTGGATCAGAAATTTCAACTTCTTGAAGAATGTGTGTCGTGGATCTTAGAAGTCAGATGAAGGTGAGGATGAGATGTTTTTCCATCAGAAGTTAAATGCATGATCGTGTTAAGTGACTGATCTTCTACTCATGAGAAAGTCGGGCGTTGAAATCAAGACCATATTCTTAAACCACGAGAGGTTAATCAACTAGTTTTGGATGCATAATGATCGCGTCAATTAACAACAGTTTCTTCGTTCCCGAGTGCGTGTGCTTTTGTTTGCTACACTGGTTTCAAGCTCGGGTGAAGGCGGTTGATTGTAAAATTTAGTCGAATCTTGTGACATGTACTATAGTGCATAGGTTGAATGACTGTTTAATTTGCATGTATAGGAGAATACGAACGAGGCAAATGCAGGAAAAAAGATGGAGAAACGTGAATTAACTTTGTTATCTTGTACATTACATGCCCCGTGTGGTTTAGATCAAAACGATTTTCTTGTTATATTTGTTTTACTTTTAGTCGTCGACTTGTGCTTTTCAATTATTGTTCCACTTCCAAAAAGAACTTTTACATTTATCGATAAAAAAAAAAAAAAAAAAACAAAAGAAAAAAAAATTTAAATAAATAAAAAGTTTAGGGAAAAAAAAGGTTTGCTTCTCTCAAGTTCTTGCGACAATCTTTATTATTTGTCGTGCCTTCTCACATTTTACTACAACTTTTGATGTTGCCTTATTTTTTTTTTTTTTGTTACTTATTTTTTTGTATCAATC
>NW_019244422.1:419641-441488 GCF_002742605.1 Olea europaea var. sylvestris | reverse complement strand
AAATTTATAGATAAAAAAAAAAAAAAAAAACATAAGTAAACAAAATTTAGATGAACTAACAGTTTAGCGAGAAAAAAGGTTTACTCACTTTCTATCATTTAGAATCGAGAAAATAATATATTATTGGTTCCTAAAGTCCTTGAGTTGAATGATGATGCTAATTAATTAGGCAAGCTATTTAATGCTAAGCATTAGATATTAATATGATATTAAATGAAATTAGTAATGGCGAAAAAATCCGTCCTGTCCCATCTCAATCGGTTCGCGGGGTGGTGTGGGGCGCCCCGTGAAGAGGGAAAAAAATTATAAATTATAAATAATTTTATTTATAGACAATTCATCTATTAAAAATTCATTTCGAATTTGTATTTTATTTCCTAATAATAACACAACCCGAAATTTTGAAAATAAAATAAAATAAAATAAAAATAAATAAATAATAAACGGGGCATCAAACGGGGCAAAAAGCTGCCATGTTCTCACCCCATCCCGCCTCACCCTGTCTTAGCGTGGGGCTGGATGAAGTTTGGGTCCCATCCTGAAACTGTCTCGCTGCCATCCCAAAATGAAATATATAATTAAAGGGAAAATCTCATATGTAAGAGATTAGTTATGACACATTTCAAAAACAAGAAAACAAGTTTCAAATTTCAAAAATTAGATTTTTATTAAAAGTTATTTATAATTTAATTAATTAATTTAGTAATTAAATATATTTAAGTCATAGATTTATATAATTTGGTCACAAATTAAAAATTTTATGTCAAAAATTATTTTATGGTCATAATTCAAAAATTTTATAAGTCACATTTTGTTCATCGGTCAAAAAATTTATAAGTCACGATTTATTTAATGGTCACAAATCACAAATATTACAAGTTATAACTTATTATATAGTCACAAATTATCGGTCACAGATTAATAATTTTTTAGGTCACATTATTTTTCGATAACAACTTATCTTTTTCACAGGTCACATAATATTTATTGGTCACAGATTAACGAATTTAATTGTCACAGTCAACCAAATAATTTGTGACAATCACAATACTTATGATTCACAGTCACAATTTTCAGGTCACGTATCCAATTGTGAATCATAATTGTTAGTCACGGTCACAATTTTCAGGTCACGTATCCAATTGTGAGTCACAATCACAATTTTTCATCGCCACCACGGTCGCCGCTACACACCAACACCAAACTGTGAGTCATAGTCACCGTCCACAACCGCCCCAAATCATCGCCACCACTATCCCAGCCTCACACCAACACCATCACCACGACCACGATGACCATCACCCAAACCCCCACTTACTGTAACCCACAAAACCACTATCTGCACCATCTTTACCACTGTCGAACATCATCGCCATCACCTAAACTCCACTTAAACCACTGTAACCCCCCAAAACCACCATCTCACTACCGTCAAACACCGCCACCACCTCGCATCTATCGCACACAACAAAACACAATACAACACCGCACCCAAATCATACCACAATCGAATAACACAGAAACCCTTCGGCCACCAAAATCAGGAAAAAAATTTGGGATGTAGCAAGGAGGATCACGCAACAGACCCACCACATCTCACAGCAGCAAACATCAAATCGTGTAACGATCTCATTGGCGGTGATTTTCGATAATGGCTTCCAGCAACAGCGAGTTCGCAATAGCCTCCCAGCGATGGCGAGTTCACAACAGTTGGACGACGATCGTGGTTTTGAGAGGTTTGGTGGTGGTAATGGTGATAGTGATTGTGGTTGTCGCGGTCGTGGTGGTGGCCGTAGGTGGGATGAGATCGCCACTAGAGAAGAGTGTGAGGGACAAAGAGAGAGAGACGAGCAAGGAAAAGGGAAGAGATGGTAGTGGGTAGTGAAGGCTGGGTAGGGTTTTTATTTTTTTGTAATTAATTTATTTAAATAATTAATAAAAAATCTGGTTTTTGAAATATTAAAGTTTCAGTCTGATTTAGGAATTTTGAATAGTTAATCTATAGTTTTGTGTAATTTTCACATAATTAAATGAGATACTTAATTTTATCAATCGTTGATCATATCACTTAACATTATTTAAACTTATGTTATAACACCAATGGTAACATTATTCAGTTTTTAAGCCCACCGCATGCCTCCCGAACGACCCAAACTCCACAACACGGGTCAAATAATTACTTGACCCCATCCGTTACAAATTGGCAACAAATTTCAAAATTAGTGCCTTTCTCACAACGTTATTGAACAACTCATATATACACACGACCATGATTCCAAGATTAAGACAACTCAAAACTATATCCAGGCTCCAAAACCCATTTCAACCTTTTCACTTGTCGCACTCGTATGCCATTGCTATTGATTCTGATATCGTGGTCGAGCCTTTTGCTCCATCTCATACACACAATGCACACAATACATTCGATATTTGTCCTCAAAGAGACATTTCGTATTATAATCACTTGCTTTTTGAGTACTCTCGCAATGGTCTTAACCAAGAGGCGTTAAGCCTTTATGCAGGTATTCATGGCTCGGGTTTTTTAGTGGACGGGTCTAGCCTTTCCTGTATAATAAAGGTTTGCGCAAGCTTGCGTCATTGTGTTTTTGGAAAACAAGTGCATTGTCAATGTATTAAAAGTGGGTTTTTTGGAAATGTTAGCGTTGGCACGTCACTTGTTGATATGTATATTAAGAATGAGAATTTAGATGATGGGAAAATAGTGTTTGATGAGATGGAAGAGAAGAATGTGGTCACTTGGACTTCGTTACTTGCAGGTTATGCACAGAAGGGTGCTATTGATAAGGTGATAGAAGTTTTTAATGTTATGCAAGTAGAGGGTATCGAGCCGAATCCGTTTACTTTTGCAACCATTCTTGGAGCTTTGGCGGATAAGGGAGCTATAGAAGGGGGAGTTATAGTGCACACCATAGTTATTAAGAATGGTTATGAGGTGACTAGGTCTGTGGGAAACTCTTTGGTCAATATGTATTCTAAGTGTGGGATGATTAGAGAGGCTATAGGTGTGTTTGTCAGAATGGAGTGGAGGGATGTGGTTTCTTGGAATGGGATGATTGCAGGTCTTGTAATGAACGGACTTGAGTTGGAAGCCCTTGATCTATTCTATAGCATGATGCTTGCCAATGTAAAGTTGACGCAGACAACTTTTGCTACGGTTATTAAGTTATGTGCTAACCTCAAGGAAGTGAAGTTTGCCAGGCAGATCCATTGTCAAGTTGTTAAGAGCGGGTTTGGAAATTATGATAACATTCAAACAGCTCTACTTGTCTCCTTCATGAAAGGGGGTGAAATGGATGATGCATTTAAGTTGTTCTCTACCATGGGTGGAGCCCAGAACGTGGTAACGTGGACAGCAATCATTGGGGGATACTTACAGAATGGCAGACCAGAGCGGGCAGTAGATCTCTTTCATCAAATGAGGACAGAAGGCGTTAGATCAAATCATTTCACTTATTCAACAGTGCTCACAGTTCATCCCTGGATTTCATTGTTTCAAGTGCATGCGGAAGTCATAAAAATCAATTATGAGAAATCAACTTCAGTAGGAACCGCGTTACTGGATGCTTATATTAAGATAGGAAAAACTAGTGAAGCTGCAAAAGTTTTTGAACTAATAGAAGAGAAGGATGTTGTTGCATGGTCTGCAATGTTAGCTGGATTTGCCCAAGGAGGAGACCCTGAGAGAGCTGTAGGAGTTTTCTGCCAATTGGCCAAGGAGGGTGTCAGGCCAAATGAGTATAGCTTCTCTAGTATAATCAATGCATGTGCTTCACCCATGGCAGCAACAGAGCAAGGGAAACAATTTCATGCAAGCTCAATCAAATCAGGATATAGTAATGCTGTAATTGTGAGCAGTGCTCTCTTTTCCTAATCTGATTCCACCTTTTTTTTTTCTAACCAGATTAGCAATGCAAATAATAAACTTACAAGGAAAAAGAGAAACTGCACAGTTGTTTGGGTACAAAATATTAGGCTTGCCTTGTTTCCCAGAAGAAATTCTGTGGTTCTTCACATTGCTATGAACAACAGTGGAATTCTTTCTACTATCAGTTTTAAGTTTAGATTTTCGTCTTCCTGTTGCCATCAACATAACTAGAATTCAAAAGGTTATCTTCATATTTACATGAAAGTGTTTCCATTTCAGAACCCAGGTGAATATATTCAAGAATGTTGTACTTTAAGCAGTTGTCTTGTTTTCCGTAGATTAAGAGACATATATTACCATCCATCATCTACAACTGCACTCGAAACAGGTTGTCTGGCTTTCTGAATTGCTTAAATTTACATATTTGAGTGAGTACGGTTTCTACAGAAAAGCACAGTCTGGGAGTTGTGAAGACATCTATCATAGACGCCATGATCCCTGAACTAGTGTTTATTATGGGTATGTACCGTGTACGGTTAAACATGCTTATGTCAAATCTGCCAGTGGAATGTCAATATTACCAAATGCATACTTTCAACATAAGAAGGTAGGTTTAAGGAAAAAGGAGAAAGAAAGAAATTCTCATTTTAAGTTTTTATCAAAAAATAATGCGGTTAAAGAGCTATCATTAATCATTGGGCAAAATTTTACGTGTCTGAATGAAGGTGTCCATTTCGTAAATGATGCTAAATGCTTAATACGGTGTTAGCTAAAGTTGTGTAGCTCATGCTGGTATGATTTTGGTGTTATAATTGAAATGCCTGTTACAATTTAATTCCTTCTGAAAGGTATCATCCCTTGCAATATGTAATCCCAGAAACTTCTCAATTGTTTAATACATATGATTAAATTTGGTTCCTAAACTGAGAGTATATTAAGACCAATAGGACTTCTTACCCTGTGGATCCCGTTAGTCCAAGTCAAGGCCCCAAAAACAAAGTCTCCGTTACTAGTCTTGTAGGGTGTAAACTCTATCCTAAAAGACATTTTCTCACCTGGATTTTTAAATTTGAGCTCACTAGGTATGACTGAGACTTTTACACCATCCGGGTAGTCCATTTTTGCTTTATAAACAGTTGGCCCTTTACCGATGTATGTCACCTTTCTATGCACCGACAGATTTCCTTTCATATTAGAGACCCCAATTGAAGGATAGTTGAAATCATAAGGGGATGTGGGATTGTTCTTGCAATACATTGTATCACCAGTAAGGTTTTTCAGCTGAGCAGGACTTGCACCAGTGCTGCAGAGGAAATCAATGATGTCGGTAGAATCCAAATCATAAACTAAACCAGGATCAATTGCTGCAGCTGGATTTATTTGGCCTGATCCATGGTCAAAAGGTGAGGTCTGAGTGTCATTTGGATGTCTTCTGATAAAGCTCCGAGTGTTATCAAGAATTGTTGCTGTTCCAAAAAAAATCACGCTTACATGAAAATGAATAAATGGATGTATTATGTTAACCGGTTATCTGTTTTTTAATCATCAAAAGTTACCTGTTGTCATTATTGCAGACTTTATTGCTGCAGGGCTCCATGAAGGATGAGAGGATTTTACAATGGCAGCTAGTGCAGAAACATGTGGACAAGACATGGAAGTACCAGAGATTATGTTGTAGTCAAGGGATCTACCAGCAGTAGCATCGGTAGCAACTGGAGACCATGCTGCCAAAACATTCACTCCAGGTGCTGTTATATCGGGCTGAAATCAGAAGACAAGGTTGTTGCGTTCAGGTATGTGAAATTTTTCTTTAAGAAATTAAGGAAATTACAATGGGCTTCTCTTTCCTCATTTTTATTGTTCATATTCACTGTAAAGCTCATTAAATGCATTTCCAATAGGGAAATTTCAAAAGGTTAAAGTATGTACTTTGATTATATCTGGAGAGATAACATTTGGACCCATTGATGAGAACATTGCCATTTCGGGGGCTGGCTTAGTGGGCAAAACTGTAACTGTTTGGTATAATCTGGCCACTGGATTCCTGTAACGACCAAATAAGTATTTTACTGCTTGACTATTAAATCGTAAATGTTACATATCTTTGTAATTAATAGTTGACAAATTGGTTCTTTCTTTTCAATTTAGATAAAAATCCAACTTACTTCTGTACAGTCATATATTCTCGCAGCTGTGCTCCTTCTTCTTGACCTATCATGGTACCTGGTAGTACAAACTGAATTTCGATATCTTTGGCGAGTGGATCAACGAGTATTATCCCTACACCTCCACCTTGTTTTACAATAATGCCCTTCTCTCTGCGGTTATCAGTGAGTAACTCAAGTGTGCAGACAACAATCTTCCCCTTGATCAAGTTGGGATCTAAGGTGTTGTTCTTACAGAAACTGCAAGGAAACGATAAAAATAGAGAAATTTCAGAACAAATAGATCATTAGTGGAATTATTGAGTGTGTAAAGTCCTATTAAAGTACCTAAGAAAGTCCTATTAAAGTACCTAAGGACACTTCATACTTTCGACATGATTAAGAGAAGCATGTAAAAATTTTAGGCAGGGATGCTGACATATTCCATGAGTATGCATTTATCGAGAGTGAACCCGAAGTTCTCTTAAAAATAAATATGATACCTAGCATTTTGGGGGGAAACTCCGGGAGACGTTGCGAAGCTCCCTGCTATCAAACCATAAAAGCTCTCCATTTTAAGTGGATTTATACTGAATCCCTAAACATATGGACCTGTAAATCAGTACCAGAAATCTTTGTTTTGAATTAGGTGAGGGAAGTAAATAATTATCAATCAATTACCTTTATGACTTTTGAATTTCCTAGGTAGATATTAGTCTGAATTTCACGGTCCATGGTGCTTGCTGCAACAGTAAGGATCCAAGGAGCAACATTAGTTGCAGTACTTGGAAAAAAACTATTCCCAGCTGATGCAGAAACGACAATTCCTTTTTGAAATGCGTGGAAACTTCCAATTGAAATCGCATTCTCAAAGTAGATAGGTTGGGGCGGATCTGGTCCAAGAGACATGGATATAATATCAACTCCATCATTAGTAGCATCATCTAAAGCAGCAAGAACGTCTGCATCACTACAGAGAGTGAACCAGCAAGCCTTGTAGATTGCAAGTCGAGCACTTATTGCACCTCCACTTGCAGTGCCTTTCCCTACTCCAAATAAGCTAACATTATCGACAGGTGAGCCAGCAATAGTGGAAGCAGTATGGGTTCCGTGCCCATCACTATCTCGTGCAGATCGGAAAAAGGTAAGACCAAATGATTCTAGAGGACCATTTTCTGCTTCAAACCCTGTTGAATAAAATCTAGCTCCCACAATTTTTCTGAAAATGAATTCAGACGGTAGTATATCAACTTTTCTGAAGTATGCTTATCATATACTGTGCGGTTATACAATGATAGCTACCTGTTGCAGTTCGACAATGTGAAATTCTCTCCAGTTGAGCATTCCCCCTTGAATTTTGCGGGCACAGGTCCTAATCCATAGCTGTTGAAGCTCTTCGATTCAGGCCAAATACCTGGAGGTAAAATAATTGGTAGTGTGATTTTATAGTGGTTGATTCAAGAGCATTAGAAGGTTCAAACAATATTAAATATCGACTTTACCACTGTCAATGACACCAACAATTATGTCAGATGTTGAGTGCATTGAAAATTGATTATTTCGTTGCAATCTGTTTAAGCCCAGAAATTCCCACGAGTGTGTCGTGTGGATCTTGTTTGTCTTGCTTTCAAACACAGACAGAACTGAATCGTGCTCTGCAATCAATGAAACAATCAAAGCTAGAGTAGGCTTCTTGTTATATATTATTCCTCTATATTTTGTAGTAATTGTACTTGAAAGAATAGCAACCGAGGTTATATCTGAAAATTTAAGAATGCCATAAACTGTAATGAGGTATTTAGACAATACAGAATCATTATCGCTGCCTTGGTAAAGGGAAACCTATATGAAGTCTTGTAATTTGATTGATCTTCAATCATACGAGTTAAGTTTAATTTTAGCATGTTTAATGTCTCTACTAGAAGCACGACCATAAGATGTTCCACTGGCAAACGGGTTCATTGCACATGCCTGCACGTGTTATTAGACCTTCTAGTTATCAGAGGGTACCTGCAAGTTTTGCAGCTTGATCTGTTGTTAGCATAGCAGAGAAGCCTCTGAAAGTTTTTGTATAATGGTGAAGTGCTGCATCTTGTACTCCATGGCTGAAAACAAATTCACCGGCATTTTAGTTTCTTGTTTGGTACACAGACCATAGTACTAGATAGGATTGGATAGTTTAGTTAACAAATTTTCAGCTTGTTTTAGTTATTAATAAGGTCCCGCACTCTACAATTCACCTTACTAGACGAGCAAAAATAACAACTTACTAGAATATGATTGCTGGGAATTGCATCGTTACCTTCCAGTTACTGAAGCCAGCACTTCAAGGTTGGCCTTAATGGCAGATTCTGAGTTGGGGTGTTGGGAGTTATGCCCCTTGTAGACTATGTAATGCTGCAAGATTGTGAAAAATCAAGATTATCCACCTTACTCGTAAGCATGCACAGGAAATATTAGTACTTAAACTTTGAAGGATAATTTTGTTATATCAGTATAGTAGCAGACAAGATTTGACATAGTGAACATTTTTTTTATGTACTATCTAGTGCAATATAATTTCAGTACCAAATGCTCGCAGTCTATGGATATCAAATTATAGTATGTGTTGAATTTCTACTCGCATCATGTAAGATATGTAGCTATAAAATCATAGTATGCTTGGCTCGGACACTCATGGTTATAAAAAAAAAAAAAAAAAAATCATAGTATGCATGTGGATCTTTTAATAGACTCAAGTCTAAAATACTATAATCAAACTAGATTTTACATAGGCTCATGCATGCAGTACCTTTTTATTGAGGGTGGCTTCATGTGCTAATGCAAATCTAAACAACAAAATTAGAGAAAAAAGTTTAACAAATTTCATGTTGCAAAGGAAAAAACAAGTGATTAATGAAAAAGGGCATTTCAGAAACTGCAAATTATGTGGGTTTTTATAGACAAAATTTGAGTTTAGTATACTGAATACTGATATTAAGCCGGCTTAGTAAAAGTACATAAGCAACAGTGTGTTGTTTTGACTGTTTTTGGCTTGGAATTTGTAAGCCGGCTTCTGTTTGTAACCTAATTATCATTCGTTTCCATTTGGATTTTGTATATGAGATATTCTCTGGATTATAATCCTGTTTCATGGAGTTTTTTTTTTTTTTTTTGATATCTAGGTATCCCAGCTTATACCAGACTAAATCCTGGACCCCCCAAGACCCATGCCCCTAAAACCTTGAAGGGGGTAAATCGCGGGTTATGCCTCAACTGGATTACAGGTTCCCCCATTGCCTGTACACTTCTGCGCACAAGAGACCCTCCTCCACAGTGATTGCTCCATACCAAATTTTTGGCTGTAGGTTTTCACTAGGAATCCAACCCTCCACCCTGCCGCTGGAAGCAAGACAATGTTGATTGATCCACCAGTTGAGCTGTGTCCCGAGGGGCTCGTGGAGTTAATTTTATTAAAATAAAAGCTTGTTAATGTACAACCAGCTCATATTTAGCACGTAGTATTAAATGGAAATAGACGGCATATTGACATCTCTTTTTTTCGGTGAAATGGTATTTGTTGGAGTAGAGTCGAAAGTAGATATATATAGTCCATATTATATAAAATTTACAATACATAAGGGCTCCTTCGGTGCGACTTCTGCTTCTTGTAGAAAATGTTTTTTTAGAAAATCGCCTTATGTTAACTTCATCTAAAAGTTATTTTAGTCATATCAAACACTTTTTAAAAAATTATTAAACGCATTCAAAATCAATTTCATAAACTTAATGGTAGCTCTAGACTTTTTAAAAGTCATGTCAAAAAGACCTTAATATTCCGGATGTACTAAATGAAATGACCAAAGTTTATATTATTAACTCTAAATTTACAGAGAATGAATTCTTAAATTGATTTCATTAAAATTCGTACTTCTAGTTGAAATTTGCGTTAACGGGCTAAAGAGTAACACGGGAAAACCAATTCTTTTGTGCCCCATTTACTGTTATTGCATAAAAAGATAGTTGAATCCTGACAAAAACAAGACCAATTCTTTTCCCAGACAAATAATGATAAAGGACGTTTGATTCTTATTTTCTCATCTAAATGCATTTTTCTCTCTTCTTTTTAATTACACATTCTTCATTAAAATAATAATATTATACGTAAATAAAAAATTTCCTTATTTTTCATTTACACATTCTCCATCAATTTACTATTCTAAAATTCATTTTTTTCATAAAAATGGGTGTCAAACACCCTCTAAATTTGCCTATTAAAAACCTCTAGAAATTGACACAAATGGAACTAAAATGGAGAGTGCACACCAGTTCAGTTAAAACTAAAAAGTTATTTCTCGACCACAAATCTAGATACTCGATCTCGATGGTGCAAAAATTTGAAAAAAAAATACTCTAACCCATTTTTACAAAGTCAAAAAAAGTCTCTTCTACAAAAAAATAAAATTAGACAAATATGTTTTACCTTAAGAATTAAAACTTGTGTTTGATCGAAGTCAAGTACATAACTTTATCCCCAACTAGCGGTCTTGCAATACCCACTGTAAATACTAAATCAATATGAAAAGTTCTTAACATTAATTGAGTACCCAGTACTCCAATCGATTTTCTTGCAATAATACCTACAACTTTTGACATTTTATTTTGTCGTTAACCTCAAACCAATCAATTGAATATAGATTAGTACGTAATTGATCGATCACTACTTGCAAATGATTATTCTGCTAAAAAAATGAAATGTTCCAAATATTCATGAATCTTTTATACTGACTTCATCTTTATCAAACTTATTTGTCTTATAAAAGTTGTCGAAGAAATGCTATATCATTGTAAGGACAAACCTAGCATTTTGACTCACAAACAAAAAGGAAAAAGGTAGGGCCCCCTTACACGTCCATGAAAGAACTTGTCCCATAGGAAGTGAACAAATCAAAGGACAAAGCCTTCATAGCTTAATTATGATGGAACAAATCTTTGATATTTGCAACCAGAATTGCACATCCATAAATATTAACATCGTTTTCAGGCAATATTCTTCGCGCTTGTACACAAATTAGTAAAGGCAATTTGAGAAGTCAGCTCATTTTCCAGCTCGATACGAGGGAAAGCGGCAGTCATGTCACTTTCCTGCCTAAAGAGGCGGTTTATGTTTGAAAACAGTAGAAACACATAAAATACAAATGCCAGCAATTGCATGAATAGTAGCAGCTATGCACCTCGACTTTCTCACCCTTCCTCGCCGAACTCCTCTGTGAAACGCTCATGAACGTCAAGGTCAGCTTTGCTCACCGTTGGCCTCTGTCTTGCAAGAACCTTATCAAAGTCCACTTTTGATATCGGAGGTGGAACGATCTGCGAAAGGGCATTAATCAATAGAATAGTCAGTCCGATGTACCAAGAAACACTCAATTTCTAGAAATAGTTTCGGTCAGGATAAGATAATTAAAGGTAAGGGGGGGGGGGACCCTAAATCTGCTAGGTTCAGGCCCTACTACACCAGCCAGCAAGGGCCAGTTTTCCGTCAATGCAACTTATAAAAATTATTTAAAAACAACGTACGAAGGACTTGAGGTTTAAGTCACAAACAGTGGTTCAATAATCAAATCCAATACCTGTGAAGCAAGTCCTTGAGCAGCAAGCTCTTGCATTGATATCTGGACGGCACCTGATTGCTTTGGTCCACATGGCATCCACATACCGTTAGAAGTCTTGATGAAAAACATGGCATCTTGCGTCTTCCGTACAGGCTCAAATAGGACATCCTTAACCTGTCAAACTCGTAAAATGGACTTCAAAATAAGTTGAAAAAGTATGGGCAACCACCCAATATCGAAAGGAGTTCTATTTAACATTAGTTTTTCAATATATCAGCCACACACTTACACAGACAGAAATATCTGAACCAGAGAATCCTTCAGTTTTACGAGCCAGGTTTTCAAAATCTCTCTCGGTCAAATTGTTAGGGGTATCTCCCAAATGCACCTGCATAAGAGTGACAATATACACAAGAGAGTGCGTGTTAATCTTCATTCAACTCTCTTTGTTCATTAGGCACAAGACAAGTTCCATACCTTGAACATGTGTTGCCGTGCCTTCAGATCTGGGAGAGGTATGTAAATACGCTTATCGAATCGTCGCCGGATAGCCTAAAAGAAAAATATTTATTCGGTAAAAATTATTGCAAACCCATACTGTGCCCGAATAGTATTAATAGCTGTTACCTGATCAAGAGCATAAGGAGTGTTTGTGGCAGCAAGTACAAGAACTTTATCATCATTGTGGCCAACCCCCTAGAATTAATAGGAGATAAGAACCAGCATCACCAGAGAAAAGAAGAGAAAAATGTTTTAAAAACTTTTGACTGTCATTATGAGAGACAACATAAATAAATAAAAAAAAATAAAAATCTAATCTTACTACCTATAAATTTGGGTCAGCTCAATGAATCTTTTTTCATTACATGACATTACCTGCATCTGCACAAGCAGTTCCGTTTTTATTCTTCTAGAAGCTTCACTCTCATTTCCTTCTCCGCGTTGGCCACAAAGGGAATCTATTTCATCGATGAATATAATGGAAGGAGAACTTTCACGAGACATTTGGAAGAGATTTGAAACTAGCTTCTCGCTTTCACCCATCCACTTTGAAACCAAGTCTGAAGAAGAAACACTGCAAAGGAACAGAAGTTGGCAATTGCCAACTTAGTGGCCTAAGTTCTGAATCATTGAAATATCTGAAAAATAAAATAGCGTATGAAAGAACAAGAAGAGAATGAAGAACTCCATTCTCTTATTGCAAGCACCTGACAACATATTGTCAAGTTAACAGTGGCTATGAAGAAAAAATAAAATAAAATAAAATAATAAAAAAAAAATCTCCCTGAATGAGACACCAATTAGGCACTTTTTCTTCCATAATGATAACAGTCAGTCGGTCATGCCTTTGTTGAAAAGTAATCCGTTCCTCAAAAGAGGTCATATATGATGAAAACGATTAGGTTGCACCCATGGTTCTACATCCCAATGCCAGTTCCAGACATAACATTCAAGAAAGTAAATGTATTGACAGTCTACAGACATCAAATTTCATAATGGTAGTCTAGGAAAAGGCGGAGGTGAAGAAGCAATTAAACAAACTCAACTTTGACCACCCATCACACTCAAGAGAGACAAGATGCCAGGGCATCAGACAATTACAGACATGAGTTTGTCTTATAGATTAGAAGTATTCCATTCAAACTGCCATTACCCAGTCTCTCAAGATAAACATAAGCAAGAAGTGGTGGAAACATGGAGGATTCATCAGACTACATAGCGAAAATGTGCACAATCATACCCAATCACAATATGCATGAGGAAGGAATCTCAAGCTAAGACCTTTTACTTAAAATGTCCAGCAGACACCCTTTGATGCATCACCATCCTTCGAAAACCCAGCCTAGAAAAGCCCTCACAAAATCACATAAATAACTGAAGACTTATCTCCAAATGCATGTGCTACAGTCATTAATGTACCTCCACAATCTACTCCAGGAACTTGCATCCATCTAGGTCAATGCAGGTGAGGGGACGAGAGGGTAACAAAAAGTCTCAGGGACCTACAAAAGACCCCATACACAATTTATTTATTTATTTATTATTATTATTATTTTTTTTTAATTTTTTTTTTGTTGTTGTGGAGGATGGCGATTATTTAGGAAGAGGATAAAATGGTGCCAAAACATACAAGTGCCTGCCCCAATTAGCCTGAATTATGGGTTATTTCCTGCCCCCATTCCCAACTTAACATTCCTTCTTGATCCTGAATCTATCTAGCACTCCTCAAAAAATAGTTGTAACTAATACAAACATCAGACGAGCTGAAAATAATTGGAAAGCAAAATAATGGATAAACAAAATAAGGTGAGTTAGATGCCAGTACTATTCTTCAGGCCAGGCTATTATATTTAAAAGCAAAAATATAGCAATGAGTCTATAACCATTTTCAATGAACCTAGGTAGTAAAATAGTAACTCAACGTGTAGGTTATAAGCCAGCCATCATAAGACTTGCAGAATACAATCTCTTTTCAGTTGGAAGCTCCTCGCACATTAAACTCAACAAATAAAAGAGCGAACTTGTATATGAACATTGCATTAAGCAACAAATAATCATGTGTTATTAAAATGCCAACAACAACCAGTATCAAAATATTAACTTGAAAACAGTGTCAAAATGAAGGAGCAGATGCAGCAGATGGAGAATAATGCTCCCTTGGTCATGAAAAAATAATCACCAAATAGAAACTAAAAATTTTTTGGGACTCTTAAGTCCAGACGAAGACATGAACATGCATGATAAATTAAAGCGAAGTAGTAATAAATACAAGATGCAAGGGCAGCTTCACATATTAAGTATTTCTACAGATGAAATAAGACTGTATTTGAGGATAGACAAGTAACCTGAAAAAGGTCGAGTCAGCTTCGGTAGCAACAGCCTTAGCCAAATATGACTTTCCTGTTCCAGGTGGACCATACAAAAGGAAAGCCCTCCATGGGCGCCTCTTACCTACAAAAACGAGAGATCATAAATCAAAATTGGAATATATAAACATATTTGTCCTAAATTTTTTCCTCCAAAACCATGATCAATGAGAGATTGCTGAAAACTTGGTAAGAATAAGATTGACATTTTATGCTTTCTTCATCTTTCATTTTCTTTTATCTTCTTTTTCTGGGTGGGGGGAGGGATCAGGTTGTCAGAACTGAACTATCTACATGAGAAGCAATTCAATGTAGGGTTGGTAAAGGGCAAGTTTGCTCAAATTCTTTAAAAATGGTCAAGTGATATAACTGGAAATTCAAGTTCTCGTTGTGAAAATGTGTTTCGAACATCATCTAGAAGCTAGACGCTACTTCTAAACCCAGTTTCTCCCAAGTTTTCTCCTCACTTCTCAGCAGGGTTTTTCTTTCTCTGAGTATTTTCTATTTTACATATACATTAATTAAATTTTTTTTCAGGAACTCTACTCACACAGACAAAGACAGAAATCCTATAAGCACTAGATGAACTATACTGAATATGCCACCACAAGCAAACCAAATTTCTTCATAAGGTTTTCCTGTCCAGAGACACTCATTCATATTCACTGAAAGCTGAGAAATCAACCTCAGTTCCCCAGGCTAGATCTGATTAGTTAATTCTTCAATTTTAATCATCAAAATACGGGGAAACCGTAATTTCTTGTCCAGAGAGAACTAGCAAGCTACAAAGCATTATAGAACTTGAGATGGCATTCTGTTAGTAGTGCTTGTGGTACGGTATCGACCAGCAGGCAAAGGAAAGATATAGAATCTTATTGAACCACCATGTTAATAACTTATACATATCAGTATGCATCTACCAGTTTGGGTTTTAAGAGAGACTGTGCAAAAAAGAAGCGAACATCTCCTGCCTGAAATGCTAAAAATCATCTACAGAAGTAACTCCTGCTGCCTAACTGCTCTCATATATGTAGTTTTTTCCCCTAAATAGGATATTACCCATGGAACTCAGGAACAGACTTAGTGTCCAAGGAAGTATGGCAATCCAACTGGATTTCACTAACATATCATACTGGTGTGCATCCCTAAAGCGAATATTGAGATGGTAACCAGCGCCAGAGTCAGAATAACTATATAAAGGAAGCAGCCTCTGCCCTTAGTCTTACAGCTATAAATCATCTAGTATTATCTAAAAGAGATGAATTTTGATGCCTCTCATATCCTTCCAACTCTCAACTGCAAAGACGAAAATTATGCTTGCAACTAAACTCATCACAAAATTACTAGTGCAGTTAGAATTGGATAGTGTGGCAATAGGAAGGAGAAGAGCAGAAAACATCTAAGAAGAATTAAGTAATTGATTAGGAAAAGTTGGTCATGTACATGATAATGATTCACACTAACAATAAAGTCCGAACGAAATTCAAACAGCACCTAGTCCACTTATGCTCAAACACAACAATCTAGCCATACTATCTGAAAAACTGATTTGTAAAATGCATTGTTGCATTTAAGGATATGTCCTAATAATCATACTGAAAATTTTACTTCATTTCACTTCTTCACAAGTGAATTTGTGATGTTTCCGTGGGAGGCAAAAGAAGTAATGACTAAAAGATTCAACATCATTTTGCAATATAAACAACAGATGGAGCTGAATTCCTATTGCTAACACTGGATATCACCAAATAAATAAAATTCAATGAAATCTAGCTCATTATTTCGGCCTTCATTTGGCCCTCATTAAATCAAATTATATTTTCCTCTCTCCTATTTTCAACCACACAATCTTCCATAAAATAATATTACAAGTCAATTGAAAACTTTTTCTTCTTTTGGAACCATCCATTCTCCAAAAAAATACTATTCCATCCATTGAAATTTGAAATAATAGGGGACCAAACAGGGGCTCATTGTCAAGTCGAGATATGACAACTACAACTCATCTAGCCCCCGTTTGATCCCCATTAAATTCAATTACCTTACCTTACATTCCATTTTTCTCTTTCCTATTTTCAACCACACAATCTTTCATAAAATAATATTGCACATAAATCGAAAAAGAAAAATTTTCCTTCTTTTTCAACCACTCATTTTTCTAAAAAATACTATTCCCTCATTTTCATTTTCAGGTAATGGGGGTCAAACGGGAGCCTAATCACTATTCCTCCTACTCCATCATTTTGCCTATTTGTTCAACTAATTTAAGTAGAACTCCGAATTTTTCACCACCAATCTCAACCATCAAATCAAGCCTTTAATTGAATAAACAACAAAATAGTTAAATTCTTCCATCGCAAATACATAACCATATACACAAAAAATAACCACTGAAAAACCGTTGACCAAAACAAAAGGGCCAAAACAAGTGAATTACCAGTGAAAAACTGAGGGAACTTGACGGGCAAGATGACGGCCTCCTGGAGCGCCTGTTTAGCGCTTTCCAATCCAGCTACATCATTCCACTTAATATTAGGCTTCTCCCTGATAATAGCCGAGTTCAACCCAGACCTCAGCTTCTCCTTATCCGCATCCTCCCCGTCGTTCCCATCCTTCGGCTTGGTCTTGGGCCGAGTAGCCACAGCCGCATCCCCATTAGACGCTGGCCCCGACCCGCCCTCATCCAAAACGGCCCGGATCTCCTCCGCCCTGCGCAAGTACTCCGTAAACTTTTGAGTAATCGCCTCCTTTATTTTTGGGTTCTTTTCATACTTTAAATGGGTCCTAAAATACTCCAAAGCATTCATATACAGAGGGAAGGCCTTGGAGTAGTTCCCCGCATTGTCCTCCGCCACTGCCTGCCGCACATACTCGATCGCTTGCTCCTTGAAATTACTGTACATGTTAAATCATAAACAAAAAAATATATATGTGCACACGATTATTTATATATATCCGTGTAAAAAAATTTTGGCCTTTTGATATCTTGAGATGTGGGTTTGATAGATCGAGAATTTGAGTTGTTTTCCAATAAGAAATTCAGCGTTTTGATTTTCTGGTTTTGGAATTACTTAGGGTTGAAGTTTGAATTGATTTATTGGGGATAGGATAATACGTGGGTTAATAATAATAATCGTAAGAGCCCTGGCCAAAATACTCGTCGTTCGCATTTACATTCGGCTCAAGAAAAGTCAGATGGTTTGCAAATGGTCCTCATGCTTGCTTTTTGTTAAAATAAATTTTAGCCATGTCTGTATCGTGTGATCAATTTCAATAACAGGTTCACACAATAAAATATTAATATTAGGGCCTGTTTGATTCATCATATTTTTCGTGAAAATACCACCTTTTTTCTTGGCAATTCATTTTCATTCCCCCCTCCACGTTTCATGGGTTTGGTGAAAATTGATTTTTCCAGCTTTTTTTTTTTTCAATGGAAACAAATTCTATTTCAATTTTCATGAAAAATAAAGTTAAACGAACATTAAAAGATCTAAAATTTCAACATTTTTCAAGTAAAAAATTATACAATCAAACACATTTAGCCCTTGTTTGATCCCCATTTTTTAGAAAAAATGAATTTTATAGTGTTTTGACATTATTTTAATCACATATTATTTAATAAAATAATATTACACGTAAATTCAAAATTTTTTCTTATTTTTTAACCACACATTTTCATCAATACACTATTCAAAATTTCATTTTTCCATTCAAAATGGGGCTCAAACAAGGGCTTAATTGACAATTTTAAGTAAAATAAGTTCTAGGCAATTCAATTCCATTGAATTCGTTTTCTTTCCACTCAATTTTCATTATTGTGATAAAATGAAAACGAATACAATGGAATTGAATTGTCTATAACTTGTTTTACTGATAATTGTCAATTAAATGTGTATAATTAATATAATTTTTCAGGTGTACATATTTTTTAAAACTCATTTCTGAACCTAATTATACAATTTTTAAATAATGATTAGGCTTGAGTGTCAAATAATATGAACAATTGAATTTGTGTATCAAATAATGATTATTGTTTTTCTTTCTATTACTTTGAAACATTAGCTAATATAAGAAAAACTTCAATAAATCTTGAAGAGTCTTATCTTGTAACAATAATTTAAATTGAGGATTGATTCTAGACACTCGTAATATCAAAATGCGTCAAAACATTATCGTTCTTGAAACTTCAAAGCCATGTAAAGATGGAACATACAAGGACATAGCTTATACGAATGCAGATAAGATGTTTTATGTTAAGGAAACTCTCTATATCTTGACACAAACTCATAATTGTTTGACTTGGTAAATAGGCATTTGCTACCGGCTTATGAAAAGTATATTCAACTTGTAAAGTAGGGTAAGTCGCATTGAAAATCAAAGGATTTGAATATATGGCACTTGCCACTCTTTTGGAAGGTTTCTACCCCTTTGGATAAATATCACCAAAATGTTCATCTTGAGCATGTCGATGTTATATAATTTGTTCAAGTTCAAACTCTCAAGTTCCACCGATGACATAGGAAAGGAGTTATATTATCCATGATTGATCCATCCAACGGATGACTAATAACTATCAAATAAGGAAACAAAAATTCCTAAAAGATTATGTCCATGACTTAATAATACTGTTATCGTGGACTGAGTTTTCGCTTTTTTAACAATGTTTTGTTAATGATCACAACATTCAACTTATTAAAACAAATAAATTTAACGTAAACTATAAAATAACATAGACAAAATACCCATAGAAACACCAAGAGATGCACATTAAAAAAGAAAATATCATGATTGAAACTTGGATGAAAAATGGCCAAGTGTCAATTGAGATTTGAATTATGCTGTTTTGTCGTAGGAATTTAACATCTTCGTTGACAAATGAAGTTGTGTGCAAGTAATAATTGGATGACAGTGTTAACTATGTTTAAAACAGTCAAATGATATGATATCATGGAGCATTCTATCGTTCATGCTATTAAAATTATTTGGCAATGTAACAAGATTGGATTTGGTCCCTAGATGAATAACGTTTTTAAGAATATAAGTTGATATTACCCATGAAATATGGGATCAAAAGTAGATAAAATTCATGAATCCAATGAATTGTGTAGATAAAAATAAAATTTGATCAAATTAGAATCTAAAAAAGACTCTATCGAACACAGACCTATGTGATATCACTTCAGGAATTTAGTACTTGTTTGATAAAGTTTAAGTTATGTATTAACCTGGCCTTATATTTTTTTATCTACATGATACATGAAATTCATAGTTATGACCTACTTATTATCTACATGGTCCATTGCTTATACGGACCCTGCTACACTGTCGAGGGTCAGCGGGACGCAAAGGGCTTAATCCTACTTATAATTATTTAGAAGGACATATAACAGACCTCTATTTAAAAAGACACTCCCAAACATGTTATTTGATGATGACTATCAATCTGTTTGAGTCACATTTTTTGTATAGAATTTACTTTGAAATAGTAGATTGACAGGGAATATATGATTAAAAAAAAATTTAAATTTAAATTTACATGTAATATTATTAAAAAAATGTGATTAAATAGAATATAGAAAAATGTATTTTAGAGATGACGGGCTCAAACAAGGCCTATATTGGAAAACCTAGGCGAAAATCAAATTCAAATAAAGCTCGAAAATAAAAAATAAAAAGGAAATGAAGAAAAAGAAAAGTATAATAACTTACTTTTCGGCTTCGGACAGACTTGTTGACTCTCTACACGTCGCCGGCGGCTTTCTTTAAATGGGGAAGCACGGGAAGAAGCAGAGTCACCGCCATAACCGCCAAGGAAGAACAGCCTCATACTATCTTGAAAAACCAGATGAAGAAATACAACAGTACCCATTAAGCCCACAAACTACTTCTGCTCAAGAACCCACTCTTTCTGAATCTGATAAAGAATCCCAAGAAGAAGAAATCCAGGAAAAAGAAACAAATTTTGATAAAAACCTATCAATCAACAATGATCTTCCGTCAAAATTCTCTCTTTATCAACAATCCGTACAGGTGAGAAGACCCCTTCCCCAAGAGGTCTCTATAACAAGATTTTAATTTTATTTTTCCCTCAATACTCTTGCATACTGTTCAGTCCTATGTACCAAATACGGCATAAATTTAATCCATATAAGGTAAATTTTTTATAAATTGATGGTGTTATTTAATCAAGATTGCACATGAATGCAATTTTATGGATGCAGTCTCCAAAAGGGGATATAAGTTACCTGCAGAAGTTTTTCTTGATGTATGTTGGCGGGAGGCTACCCCTCCACCTCCAGGAAGATTTTTGCGGCACTGCACTATTGAGGTATAATATTGTAGTTGCATTATAGTTTGTCTTACTTATTTGTAGCATTTATTATACGCATTTGTCTGTTTTTATAATGCTCGATGTTAGAATTTATTTGGAACTCTAAATCTCAAATACTTGAAAACCTAATTACTTTATTGCTAAGATTCTCCATGACAAATCATCATCAAAATTAGTAATTGGAGCATACCTTAATTTTTTGAAAATGATTACTTATTACGGGATCTTAATTTTGGATCTTGAATCTTGAATATTGACTTTTTTGATTCTTGAGTTCTTGATCTTGATTTTGTTTTCTTGCTCCATGATATTGATTATTGAATTCCTTCTTAATTCTTGATTGTAGATTGCCCGTTCTTGATTGTGAGTTTTTGATCTTTTTCTTCAATATGCTTTTGCTTGTGTTTTGTGTTGATTGGATGACTTAAAGAATGAAAAAGCTGCATATGAATTAGGGGACCATGACACTATAGGGCTTGTTTGATTTGGATTAAAATTTGATTTTAATCTAAGTCAAAGTTAAATAATTAATATTAATCACATCTTTTACGGTCCTACAACTTTTCAATCACACATTTCAAAAACTTTTATACAATCTATTAAAAAATATAATTTTAATCCTTACTAAATACCCTCATAGTTTTTATATGTATCTTGCTCATCATGAAATACAATATTAAAGAAATCTGGTCACTTTATTTAGATGCCCAAAGCCCAATAACTTAAATTCCTTATTAGACTACTTTAATTTTGGCTTAACTTTAAGAGAGCTTTTATATACAATTAATTACATCTGTAGGCCCATGACAAAAAATAAACTCAACGCCCGAATGTTACCCAATAAACTAAAGATTCTTGAGTACGTCCCAAGGAAATGAAGAAAATAGCTTTCATATAATGATAGGTGGTGGTTTTCCGATTTTCGCAAGAAGTTAGTCAGCGCTCTATATTAATACTATCCCCCTTTTCGCTCCATTTACCAGATCAATATTTCCCTTTTCTAGCACATTCTTCTGATAATTTGT